>NW_027505866.1:0-149889 GCF_021521415.1 Bidens hawaiensis
AAATCTTATCCGGTTGCATAATGACAAAATGTGTCATAGATACTATAACAAGAGTGGCAGGCTGGTCACGAGGTACACAGTAGTACACAGTATAAAGATATTATTGCTATGTTTGGTTATAAATACTTGTGTTCGGAAATCATTAAACCATACCAAAAATAGTCATGTAATGATAATGATTCATTACTAAGTGTTGACTACTTCAGGTGTTGAAAGATTTAGTTCCTAATTTTTGTTGAATATTGTTCGGAAATTCTTTAACATCTCATTTGTACTTACACGGACCTATTTGTTTTGATGTTTACAGATTAAAATGGGAAGATATGAGGAGGGAGTATAGAGAAAAGACATTTAAGAAGAAAGACTGAAGATAGAAGATCGAAAACCTAGCAACATCCAAGGGGGAGACTGTTAGAGCATAATGTCTATTCTAGGTTCTTAGATGTGTTAGATATGATTGTGTAGAACTAAAATGTCAATTGCATAGTTTGTATTTGTTAGTCAACGCATAAGTCTTCAAGTCAACGTATATCATATGCGGCGTATATGATATACGCCGTATATCATATACGGACTTGATGAGCTTGTTAATGTTTCATATAAATAGGGGACTTATGTGTTAGTATGTGGACTTTTGGTGAATGTTAGAGAGAGAGAGAGTAGAGAGAGAAAGTTGCTAGAAAGTCATATCTTGTAATCTTTTATGTTATCAATGAAGAATATGCTTAATGTTTACTTGTTTTGTTCACTCTCAATGAATTCCGCACTTTGAGATTCAAGCTGTAACATCTAGAGATCCTGATTGTTGTATTCATCAGCAGGCATAGCATTTCACATCCCATCTCAGAAAGGCTCACCCTAGGCATTTTTTATGGTTCCAAACACTGTTAAAAATGACTTTTTCTTACTGTTAATGCTATGAAATGATGATGCTTAAAAAACAGAATGTATAAAATTAATTATATATTACTATTTTATGATTTAACATAATTAGTGACGAACCGCATTTTCATACTATATAACACATAAAAGAAAAAGAAAAAAAAAGACAAGCGATTATAATATAGAGCATGTTTAGTGCATATAAAAAGATTTGCCTTCATGCCATATTGAGAGAAAACAAGAACAACACTAACAATTCATGTCTGCACGACAAAGATTTGGTTTTAAATAAATTATATAATCATTGAGTTAGATGCTATTGATCAACTTAAGTTTATAATGACTCAAATGTCGTTTTTAATTATTTATAGCTAGTTGTTTATTTTTTTGTCATATACTTACTTATCTACTATTAGATGTGCGCTAACACTAGAATGTTGATATAATTAGAATCTCTTTACCGTTTATGCATATTAAACGACAAATGCATTATCAAGCTTACGTAGTAAATACATTGTGATTCGATCTTCAGGGTTCACGAGTTATGGTTATATTTTTTTTCTCACGATATCAAAAATATGTTATTTGTTACTCAATTTATATAAAACAGTTCGTTTCTAATCTGTTTAAGATTTGAGATCATTATAATATGTTTTTACTCTTAAATGTACCATCAACATTAGAAAGTTATTATTGGTAATATTTTTTTAGACTTCACATATGCCCTACAAGCTTATTGGCGATAAACCAGAACAATAAAATAATTTATTGTTTCTCTTATCTTTTACATTATTTAACCCAAAACATTTTATGAATCACACATAAATATGTTCATAGTTGATACTACGACATGTAAAAGTACTCTACTTTATTCAAATATACCAATTTACACGATAAACTATCCTTGAACATCATAATTCATTGAACATTTCTATGTAACCTCGTGTTATGCAACATGCTTGTGAATTCATGCAACATACTTCCCTCCGTGTAAAAAAATTCATTGAACTTCTATTATTGTTTTCTTACACTGTCATGACATAACAAAACCAATAACCCTTGGTATGAGGCAGGATGGATAAGTGGATCCATGACCATGTGTCCATCCCAAGGATGCAACACGGGCATGATTTTATGCTCATTTTCTCACATTTTTTCTCTCAAAACTAAAAAGTGTAACACCATTATGGTTTGATACGAATTCATACCCGAAAAAAAATTCGATTCACAAACTTAACTTTCCTCCTTCTGACATATGTTAAAGTTGGATTATATATACTATAAGTCAATTTAATATTCCAAAAACTGTCTTTAGCATTGCAATTTCAACCTAATTTGCTTAACTATTATACAACATAATTTCTTTGTACATCATACTTCATTGAATTTTATTTCTAAGGCATTGTATGGTCATTGAATTCAAGAAAGCTTAAATTGGGAAGAAAAATTTTAAATCAAAGGTTAGAAAATCATTCCATGAAAATTCATTAACTGAAGAAAGTTAACATACTAACATTCCTCCCACCATGTGATGGAATTTTAAATTTGTTTAATGAAATGCTTAAAGATTATCAAATGCCATAATTTCTTTCCTTTTTCGGTCCATACTCTTCCTATCCATTGTCATCATCCCCTCCATGTTAACAGTGAAAGTGAAAAGGGTGGGTAGTTTTGTCATTTCAATATTTTATATTTAAATTCTTTATAAAAAAATCTAATAATCAAACACCATACGTATATCATTCGTTGCCTAGTCTTTGTTTTTATTTTTCAAAATTAATAAGTATCTTACCTTTTGGGTTTATAAGAATGCTTGCATTAGAAAATAAACTATAGCCTTCACAGATTCACGAACTTAACTTTTCTCCTTTTAATATATATTATTTCATAAGTATAATAATACAAGCTAATATTCCAAGAGTTGTTACTTCAGCATTGTAATTTCAACCTAACTTGCATACATAGTTACATACCCTAAGATTTTTAACCATTTAACCACAAGACAAAAGAAAACAACATTATATATTCAATTTCGCTTCACTAATTTCACCACACCAAATATATACCATCAACAACATGAATAAAATGAAGCAATCATCCATGGTTGTATTTCTCATTCGCATTTCCCTGCTTGTTACCTTATTCATGTCTTCAACAAATGCTCAAACTAGTAATATAGATGCGACCATGACGATTAACAGCTTTGAGAAGGGCGGGAGTGGTGGTAGGCCATCTGAGTGTGATGGTAAGTACCACTCGGATGATACATTAATTGTAGCGTTATCCACGAGGTGGTACAATCATGGACAAAGGTGCTTTAAGTTTATTAATATAAACTACAAAGGTAGAAGTGTACAAGCTATGGTGGTAGAAGAGTGTTACTCTACGAGGGGATGCAAAAATGATATCGTTGATGCGTCTAAAGCCGTTTGGAAGGCCCTTGCAGTGCCTAAGGTCAATGGGGCGAAACCTCGGTAACTTGGTCAGATGCATGATCATTAGTGTGGAAGCTAATTAAGTGATCAAAAGAATAAAATGTTTTACTTTGCATAACACATTGAATGATAATAAGTGTAACCTACAACAATTAAAATAAATAAATAAATAAGCCAAGGAAAGTTTATTTTCCAATATGCAAGTTCTATTACTTAAATATGATTAGTTCATACTTTGATATCTATATTTGCCACCCTTTAAAGGCTATTTCTATTGAAAATAAGTTGGTACCTGTTAAAGCAAATTCACAATAATAGTGGGGGTGTTAAGGTGATGAAACATCAACATGTAAAAACCCTAATTAATATAAAAATTCCAACTTTAGTAATCTAGATAATGAACCGAATACTTTAAACATTTGAAAACAATGTTTATAACCAATCCATTGAATGAAACAATATCCTTTACCATTAAAACAATTACATGTCATCATCTCAAATGATGTTGGATTTACCATTCAAAATTGACATCATGTAACAAGCTAGATTGAAAATTACAAGAAATTTGAGTTAAAAGATGATTTGTTGTATGCTAGGATAGGTTTAATACAAATAGAGAAAACTTTGACAAGAGAACATGCAAGAACCAAAATATATAAGATCTCCTATAATTAATTTGATACCTGCGATGGATATTGGCGAACCCAGCAAGATAACGACTACATGACTGAAAGTATCAATACACATCTCATAGACTGCCCATGGTCATGGGTCATCAGTCCTAGAAGGCTTTATAAAACACTTCACTAACTCGAGTTTACTAACGTTTTGTCTTTGACAAGTGCTTGAATCGCGTAATCTTGAACAATCTTTTGTGTAGTCTTCAATGAGTGCTTGATTCGTGCCTTCTTGTACAAATCCTTTGCACTGAAATAAACAAATATGACAAAAAAAAGGAACAAGTAGAAAGCTAAAACGCGTGTTTGACATGGTTCCCTTAAAACAGATTTCACATCTCCACCGAAAAGAAGTTGAACTACCAGAATAGACCGTCGAGCCTTAAAAAGCACCTTTAAGATTGTTAGAACAATAATATGTTGAGTGTTCTTGAGAACATACAAAATATCCCAAGATTGTTGATTTTCTACTTATTTTTTCCTCAACTCACCTTGTTTTATATAGTGGGTAGAAGGAAGAGTTACCAACGTTGAAGATAGCTTAAGAGTCACTGAAATTAAAATAAAAATAATTGGCATTGGGCGTTATTAATGGTATTATTTTCTTTTAATCCTTTGACTCTTCAACTACTTTCTTTCCGACTTCCGTACTAAATGGAAAATGACAAATTCAACACGCTTAAGTCCTCGTGACCTCTGCCATTGTCATGCCCGGTTTAGCCTTTAAAGAACCCTCAATTGAATCCAAACTTAACATTTGAATACCCAACGGCCTCTTGCCACCACTTGGCCCTGCCGACTTGTCACACTTAACAGAATTCTCAACCTTGTTGGAAACTTCACGATGAGAGAGCTAATTGGCTCTGATACCAATTGTTGCCCAGACTTGATCTTTAACAAACTTGATCGATTAAGAAAACAAAGATGAAATAGAATTGATATCAACAAGACTTTATTGATTAACTGATGATACAAGGTTATAACAATTCTGAATGATTTTGACTTTGCCTATTAACCCTTATTTACACAAAACCAGAACCAATCCTAATCTTACACATGTCATGGAAGTTATAAACTTTCCATTTAACACTAATGGACCCTATACTTACATAAACATTCTAAATACATACTAAATATAGTTTCACTAATTACAACACGACCCCGAAACTTTGACACCCATGGATTAATGAAATTGTTTGCCAACAATTGTCTCTCTAGGTGGCAGCAACATTGCCCCCTCCCGGAACTTACCTTTCAAGATATGATCAAAATACTCAAGGGCCCATGTTACAAAGTCAAACGATGACATCATATGCGCCTAATAATATTCATGTCGGTGGGAATCCTGTTCCTCAAGTGCCCATGCAACATGTTTCTACCGAGTCGTTTGGACTTCCTGATGGTGGTGTTCCACCTTAATCAGTGAGTCAACCGATAGTCATGACACCACTTCCTTATGTCCAGTCAGCAAATTTTCCCGCCTCGACCCAGCCTCCAGACCTGAGCTCACTTGAAGGTCCAGGCTCTGTAACGGCAGCAAATCCTTTTGAACCACCCGCTCCAACATTTGCACGACCCGAACAGGTGAATAACTAAATCTTCTATTTTTTTTTTTTTTCAATTTCCATTTTTACAATTAAAATTTGTTTTATCAGGTTCCCCATAGGGTTGCGACTTCAGTTTGTTTCAAATCTGGACTTTTCCATCTTGAAAAGAATCGGTTACTAGATGCTTTATCCTGTTTTGATGAAGCTTTTCTTGCATTAGCAAAGGATAACTCCCGTGGTGCATATATAAAAGCACAAGCTACCATTTGTGCTCAACACAAGCTACCATCTCAGATTTTTCGTATTTGTATTCGTTTATGTTTAACCCGATTCGGGATTTTATTCGGATCTTTCATTATCATTTAAACACGCATTTAGTTAGTAATAGTTGGTGGTAAATTAGTTTTATATTAATATATCCTCTAATAATGTCAAACAACATTTAAAAATCAGTTAAAACGGCTAAAAATCATGTTTATGGAAGTTCGGGGACTAATTTTGCCAAATCTTTCCTATTTTCGACTAAATTAATGAAACTTAAACTCCAAGAAATTATATGGCAAGTCCAAATTCGTTTTCTTGTTGTTAAAGTCGAAATCCCTATGTTATTATCCGATTTTGTCATTAATTGATTATTCGGTTTCCTTAAACGAACTATTACCAAATAAACAACTTATGACAAAATCGGGTATAATAACATAGGGATTTCGAATTTAACAATAAGAAAACAAGTTTGGACCTGCTATAACATTTCATGGAGTTTAAGTTTCATTAATTTAGTCAAAAACAAGAAAATTTTGGCAAAATTAGTACATGCACATAAACATGATTTTTAGCCGTTTTAACCGATTTTAAAAGGTGTTTGACATGATTAAAGGACATATTACTATAAAATGAATTTACCACCAATAATTACTAACTAAATGCATGTTTTAATGATAATGAAAAAATCCGAATGAAATCCTGAATCGAGTTAAACATAAACGAATACAAATACGAAAAATCTGAGATGTTACATTCACAAGGGAAGGTTCAAATGGTAACACCTACATATCCTATGCAAGAACTCAATTGTTGAAATTGCATCATGATAGTTGAATGTGATGATTGATATCCATTCATGTGAGGGATTATTGGAATTTTGGACATAAATATTTATATATAACTGCATGATATAAAAATTATATATTTCGTTTGGGTTCTATGTTGAGAGAGTTTCACAATGAACCAACCATGTCCAAAAATGGAGCTAAGATGAATGAGACATTGATGCTCAAGTTTAGTGCATCATAATCGTAGATTGTGTTGATCTATGGCCTACATTTATTATGACATTTTTGTAATTAATTGTTTTATGGATTTAATGAGTTTTTAAGAAAAAGGGAATGGTAGTAATTTTATCTTAAGAGTTGAAAATTGATCATGTCAATCAATTTAGCATATCATGCTACCGTCCATCATACAGGTTCCATATCTTCCAAAAATAAAAAATATTCTCTCAAATAATCCTTCCAAAAATACGATAGTAGATACAAGAAACAATATTTCTTCTCAAAAAAATTTAGTGTTTTTTTCTATATTCCAAGAATTTGATGTAATTAATTAATAAAAATCAGAACATAGTGCACGCACCTACTGTTTAAACAACGATAACTTTTTTGTGTGTGTAAGAACTTTATTTAATTATAACCTTTTGGTATTAGGTAATTCCAAAAAAAGTTTTTATTATCTAGGATGTGTAGGATAAATTTGTTTACTATGTTGGATGTGTAGGATAAAATCCTTTAATGTCTAGGGTGTGTAGGATATGATTGTTAACGATTTAACGTGTCTAGGATGTGTAGGATACGATTGTTAACGATTTAACGTGAAGGGTGTGTAGGATAAATATGTTTACTTTGTATGGTCCGTATATATAAATTGGTGTGTAGTATAAAATCCTTTAGTGTCTAGGGTGTGTAGGATATTATTAGGGTGTATAGGATAAATATTTTTACCTTTGTATGGTCCGTATATGTCAATTGGTGTGTAGGATAAATAATTTAGTGTGTAGGGTCTCTTAATAAATATGTTTACTTTGCTCGATAAATTAGTTGTATACATGTATTTTGTGTAGGATAAATAAATTTACTTGTACGTGTAGGGAGTGTAGGATAAGTATATCACAGCTTTTGGCTATATGTTGTCGAGTTCTAATATTAGTAGTGTAGACCAATGTCCTTTTAAGAAAAAGATAAAGGCAATTGTTTAAATTTTATTTGTTATATACTATACAATAATTATAATGCATGTCAAAATATATGATTTGTATGAAGGGCACTACCAAAAGGAAGAGAATACAGTGCATAAGCTTGATGACTTAAGAAATGAGTTAAATAAATGTTTTAACATATTTTTTTTATTTTAAATTTGTTTAAAAATTACAATTTTTGTTACGTTTGTAAAATTGAATAATGCCAATGTCAAAAACAATAGAATAACAGTGATCAGAGGCTGTATCAATTTTTACCAAACATATTTATTAAAATTTTACTATAATACAATATTATTATGATTAGCATATGATTTAATCATCTTTGAATCAATAACGTTCCATCCTCCAACGTTTATATGCATAGCAATTAAAAAACCTAAATAATTTTAAATGTAATTAAAAGACAAATAAGTTTAAATAAAAAAAAAGTAGATTAGTATTTCAAAATTCCAAACTTAAATATTTACCAAAATAAAACAATTTGGAGCTTTACCATTATACCCTTGTAATTAACTAAAAGAAAAAAGAAAAAGAAAAATTTTGATTGGTTGAAATGATTTCTCGCATTTCTCACACTAATATCATTTCTCTCCGGAACTTAAACATATATATATATATAAGGCCAAAATACACAATTCATATATGGCAACTTAAGATAAAATCACAACAATTGCGGTATATAAATCATAAGTAAATGAGGCTTCTTTCTAACTCGGTAATAACCGAATTATAAGGAGGATGTAAATGAGGCCCTATTCTATTTGGCCCGAAACCAAAATAGTTAGGGGGCGTATGATCATACTTATTGAGTCACAACAATAACAGCAAAATAAACACTTATATGAGGCATATAACAACAATCAAGCAAGTTCATCCAAGTAACACATAATTTAGAATTGTGGTTTTGAGGATCTAAGTCTTAAAACATTTAGCCTTTGAATATGGTTATACAAGCTACCCTCAAAATATAAAACGAAAAACGGGGAGTGCAACTACTCACTTGGAAAGCTGGAACCGAAAGGACTTAGAAGATCTTTAAGAAGATGACCTGGAAGGTTCGGTTTAGCACACCCGCCCTAGATTAGCAAAGGCTTGAAAAAATATTGGTCTTGAGAAATTTAAAGTTAAATAAAATGACAAAACAAACTATATAAACAAGGTTTCGGTTTAAATGTTTTTGGATTTTAGTTAAAAGTGTAAAACTTAAATGTTGACAATAACGACTTGTAAAGTAAACTAAAACAAAATTGAGTCTTGGTGTTTATCTATTATTTTAACTTGGTTGAGTTAATATGAGGGGATTGGTTTAATGCAAAAGTGCATGACCCCTTGTTAGATAAACACCAAAACAAGACTTTAACGAGTGTTCGGTTTAGTCGGTTCGGGTCTTGATATGTCATCAAGTCCAAACCCGACATTTCCAAGTAATAAATAATATGAGATAATTCATAAAAACCAGTAGCTTAACCAAGTTAGAAGTTTTATTGAGAAAAAACTCAAAACGTTAACGTTAAATGGATGTTCAGTTTTATCGGTCCAAGCTTGATATAAGACAAAGTTGGATCCGGCATGCCAAGTATTTGAGAAAACATTTCTAAATTAGCTTAAAACGGAAACTTAAAAGAAATATGAAATTCGGTGGCTCGAAACACAACTAGTGTGTTTAAGCGAGTGAATTCGGATCAGTTCGTTTTCTTTGGTTTGGTTTGCTCAAGACTTGGTATGAGACCAATTTTGGTTTCAACACTTCCATACTATAACAATAAATGTGAAAAAGTAATAAAAACTTAGAATCTTAAACTTTTCATGCAAATCGGTTGTTTTATGTTTAAATAAAGTGTTTAAACGAGTGTTCGGTTTTGGTTCGGTTTGTGACTCGGTATGAGACCGAGGTTAGTTACCACATATCCAAAACCATAGAACTAATATAAAAACTTATAAAATCAGAACTTAAACAAAACAGAAAGATTAAACGAGTTAAATCCTAAAATGGACCAAACTAGCCTTAATACAAAAAGGCTTGCTTAGGATGGCATAAACACCTTAATCAACCAAGGTTGAAGAAGGGAAAACAAAGGAACAAAGTAATGTAACATAAACAAATAGAAAACATAAGTTTTAATTACCTAAATCGGATTAAAAATAAGAAATAGCTTTTGTTTGACTTTAAAAGCCAAATTGTCAAGAACAATGGGAAGAAGCCTTGCAAATCCAAAAACTAGAAAGAGTATGAAGTATGAGCAGCTGAAAATGGATGAGAGGCACTTAGATTTATAGGCCAAAGGTGCAAGGATAAGCTTGAGAGTGTGACAAGGCTTCACCAATAGAATCTCATCAAAAATATCCATTGGTTGCTTTTGAATTAAAGTAAAACCCTTAATATAAATAAAAGAAATCTGAACAAAAATATGTATTACAGTTGGTAAATATTTGGGGATATTGGTTTTTGATAGTCCCAAATTTTACTCATTGGAAAATAACACTCCCAACTAACAATTTGTCTCCCACCACCCCCAACTTGTAACTTCTTTTCTTCTGTCACTCCCGAACTTAACAAACCCGAACTCCGTTAATTTTTTTGTTGGCGTGGCAAGTTTTTGCTGATGTGGCATGCTATGTAGAAAATACCTTATTAATGTGTGTGTGTCTATATATATATATATATATATATATATATATATATAGGGTTCAAATAAAAAACAATTGTTTTGTGAGAAGTGTGAGAAACCTTTTAAATAAAACAAACCACCAAAATAGGACACTATACCATACAAATAGGAAACTATACAAGTTTTTAAAAAATACCAATCTCAACCACTAGATCATATATCCAATGGCGTAAATTCATTCTTATTCTTCTCACAAAACTATAATTTTTTACATTAACCCTACCCTATTTATATACAAACTCCACCGCCAGTCTCACTGCCTTCACCGCCATCAGCAGCCTCCGCCGCCTTCGTCACTGCCGGTCATGTTCGAATCAATTTAATGGTTCAGATATGACCGATGTTTTAGATGAAAGATGGTGTATCAATCTAATGATTAAACTATTTGTTGTTGTTGTAGATTTTGATGGATGGTCGGATAATGATGAATGAGGTAGTTGTTGGTTAAAATCCTAAAACCAAATGAGGTTGTCGTCGTCACCGCGTTTTTCCAGCGAGTTAGCCGTTAACGATAAAGTAGCGCTTCGAGGTAATACACATTGCATTCTGCTCGTTTCTTTATTCCGATCAAAAGCCCTAAGCTAATGTATTCATATTGTAAACAAGAAAATTGAATTTTAGCAAAGTAAATTGGGTTGGTCTAGGGTTTGGTTGTTGACGTGGCTGGTTATGGTAGGGTGATGGTGAAGGCGGTGGTGGAGGCCGATGTGGTGATGGCATGTTGGACCTGTTGGTGGTTTTTGTAGTGGTGTGTGTGTGTGTGTGTTTGTGTGTGCGTGTGTGTATTTATAATATTTGTTGTTTGTTAGTTTTTTTAATAAGGTATTTTCCACATAGGCATAGCATGACACATCAGCAAAAACTTGCCACGTCAGCAAAAAAACTAACGGAGTTAGGGTTCGTTAAGTTCAAGAGTGATAGAAGAAAACAAGTTACAAGTTGGGAGTGGTGGGAGATAAATCGTTAGTTGGGAGTGTTATCGTCCAATGAGTGAAAGTTTGGAGTATTAAAACCCAATATCCCAAATATTTATGGGATTAATCTTGGTTGGTGAAGCCTTGTCACATCGTTAAGGGCCTTAAAAAAGACGACAAGCATGAAACATGATTATAACTTAAAATACACTATTTAATTAATATCAAAGGATCCGGAAAACAAAACGGTTCGGGTTTACAATACAAATACGAATCAAACCGAAAATGAAAAATGTCACATGAACTATAGGGAAACTTGTTTTTAAGTAGCGCAACCCCATGGTGGGCGCCAACTTGTTACCGCAACAAATAACATGACAAGGAAAGTGTGGACAAGTCCAAGGGGTTCGAGGCTTAAAGGGTTCTGTAAAACAAGCAAGCTGTTATTTCATCGCAAGAGGGGTCTCCTGTGATCAACCTCCGATGTGAGATGATCTTAGAATTGGAGTATATGATTATTGAGTGAAAGAGACAAAGTGAGAACTGATGGAAAACTAGGATGCTAAGGCATCGTAATATAGTGGAGCTGTTGGAGAAGCAACTAGAAGGCTCAAAGGGGTATGGCGCTTCCCTCCTTTCTCCCTCATCGCAATTATTACTTTGCCTTTTTGGGAGAGTGAGGTTTGGCTCGCTGGATAATCGGCAAGCCTCACTCAACCACATGCTATAGTGTACTTTGGTCTTCGTATTCAGCACATAGGCCTTTGAGTTTATTGCAGATATCTCAAAAGAAAAGATGCTTTTGAGCCTTTAACATTTTAAGCCTTGAAGCATTTAGAGTTTGAGTCTATCGAGCTTAAATGCCTAGCTTTAACATTTTAAGCCTTTAAACCCTTTAACCGTTTACTCGTTCTTGATGCTTAAATTATTTTCATCCTATTATATAATTTGATTTCATCACTCCCAAATGAAATAGAATACGGAAATAACCGAACCGGATATTCAACGAACAGTTTATGAACCGTTTAGTGGAAAGTTTGTTTACGTTCATTCGTTCAATAAACGAATGAATACGCATAAGAAATTTTGTCGTTTAGTTAGATGAACAAATATAAATAGAGGTTGTGTTCGTTCATTTGTACTCGAAATGTTCGGTAATGTGTTCGTTTACGTTCGTTTGTTTATGTTCGTTAGTTAAAGGTATGTTTTATATTTTTATGATATTTTATCTGTAATAACCTACTTAGCATTTAAACTTTATAATTTTACTGCTTATGTTTAGTTTGTTTTATTAAATGTTTGTTTTATAAAGTCTTGCTTTAATTAACAAAAAATCTAACTCGTGCTTTTTTGACATTATCATAATAAAAACGCCCATTGGAGGATGATTTTGTTTATGATTATTAGTATATCAAGTGCTTAACTTTATATTTAATTAAGGTGATTATGTCTAATATTTTGGATTAAGAATGTTGCTTTTTCTTTCTTGAATAGTACATGTTCGTTTGCATTCATGAACCGTTCATGAACAAGGTCAATTCCTTAACGAACGAACACGAATAAGATTTTCTATTTGATAGTACTATTAAACCATTCGTGAACAAGTTTAATACTGAGTGAATGAACATAAATAAAACTTCGTTCGGTTCGGTTCATTTAGTTTGGAAGTGAATATGTGGGCCCTCTATAAAGTAACATCATGCACTCTAGAGTCTAGATATAGTTTGGAAGTGAATATTAAATTGGCCGGCATTTAAAAAAATAAATACAAAAATGTGTAAAGTCAAAAAATATGGGCCGGACAAGTAGATGACTAGCTAAACAAAATGTGGGCTTTAAATGTTGACCCGTTCATATTGAATTAGTCCATTAACAATTTAAATTATTACCTAAATTATATAAAAATTACAAAGTTTCTAATTTAGTACTCCAACTTTAGATGAATGCTACCATGTGTTCATTATATGTTGTGATGCATGCATCTCTCATATAAGCAGTTGTATAAACCATCTCTAGTCCTTTTACAACTGTTTAGTCGTTTGAAATGGCTCGAAAGTTTGTTTAATGTGAGGCAACTCGTAAACACGTGGAAGAATCATTGGGTCATTTGAAAACTACAAAATGTGTTCTCTATTTGATGTTTAAACAAGAATAAAAGAAAATGAAAGCACGATTGCACTAAACATCTTTTCATTAGATGATCCAAAACCGGAGGTATCATGAACGAGTAAACGGTTAAAGGGTTTAAAGGGTCCTTAGTGAAATAAAGAAAGGGCCAAACCTTTGGATTTGGATTTTTTGCTTGTATTTGTTCATAAAAAAATAATCTACTTTCACTTTTGGCCTATGTTGTGCCCTATTCTCTTACCTTTCTTCAGTTAATTTAACCATGATTAGAACAAAAACTTCTTTACTACTACACTATATATTCAATACCATGATTTAGTTGTTCTTCAAACCATATGCCATTAAGTAAAACCTAAGTTAAGGATAGAATGAAGCAATCGTCGATTATCTTTCTCTGTCTATCACCCTTCTCACAACAAGCATCAACGCTCAATCAACCAAACTTGGTCAACAGCTTTGAAAAGGGTGGAGGGCCATCAGCGTGTGACGAACAATACCATTCAAATAGTTTCCTTATCGTGGCGTTGTCCACTAAGTGGTCCGACGTGTGACAAATGATATGCGTAACTGTATAAGTATGTTTTGCTTTCTAAATAAATGTTTTCATTATGTTCTATGTCTAATTAGTAAGTTGTAATCAAGCTATTTCACTAAGAGATTTATATAAATAAGTTGCATTACAAGTTTTACCAAATACCAAGTACAAGACTTCAGAAAAGCTAAGGTTTTCAATATCAAAACACAAACTATAACAATAATTGTTGACATAAACAACACAAGAATTATGAAAAAAGGAAGACAAAACAAACACAATGAAACAAAAACAAAAAAGAGCTTAAACCTGAGCTGTGCCTTCAGTAAACTTAGGATCTTCACACCTATACCTTCCATCAGGCCCAATTCCAAACCCTCTTGGATCAGCAAACACATTCTCCAACAGCTGGCTTCTGGAAGGTGCCGGGCTCTCGTCGGCAAAGTCAACAGCATCTTCAACCACCTCGTCTATCTTCTTCTCAATAGCCTTCAACTCTGCTTCACTCGCCAACTTGTTCTCAATCAAGTACTTCTTAAACTGTGTGATTGGGTCCCGGGCTGCATAACGGGCCTTCTCATCTGTCACACATTCATACCAGTCAAACAAAATCAAGTTAAAACACTTGATCAAACCACATACTATAACATAAAACCTCTTCGAGACAAGGGTGCATGAGAAAACTAAAACTCCATACTACATATATGAGTTTTTTTTGGTTTTCTCAGAAACGAGTTAGTTACCTGGGTCACGAAGCTCATCAGGGTCAGCCAAAGAGTGTCCTCTAAACCTATAAGTTTCACATTCAACCAAAGTCGGGCCTTCACCTCTTCTAGCACGCCCAATAGCCTCTTTTGCAACCTCTCTCACCTTCAACACATCCATCCCATCAACATGAACACCTGGCATCCCAAAAGCCGGGCCTTTCTTCCAGATTTCAGGGTCAGAAGTGGCCCGAAGATGTGACATTCCAATAGCCCATAAATTATTCTCCACAACAAATATTATAGGCAGTTTCCATAAAGCAGCCATGTTCAAACACTCGAAAAACTGCCCGTTGTTTGCAGTCCCGTCACCAAAAAAGGCCAATGTGACATCATCACAGTCTTCTTTCAAAACTTCTCTTTTATACTTGCTTGTGAACGCTGCACCTGTTGCAACGGGTATCCCTTCGCCTATAAAAGCAAAACCACCAAGAACATTGTGTTCAGCTGAGAACATGTGCATGGACCCACCTTGCCCTCTGCAACATCCGGTTGTTTTTCCAAAAAGTTCACTCATGACCGCGCGTGCAGGCACCCGTTTGCTTAAAGCATGAACGTGATCACGATATGTGCTCACGACACTGTCCCCTTGCTTTAAAAGTTTGATGAATCCTGAAGAAACGGCTTCTTGACCGTTGTATAAATGCACAAAACCGAACATTTTGCCCCTGTAGTACATTTGTGCACACATGTCTTCAAAGACTCTGCCCAAGTTCAAGTCTTCATAGACTTCTAAACCTTCTTCTTTGGTAACCAGCTGCACACATAAACGGTTATGATCAACTCCATTTACAGATGTGGTGAATTTCACTTAGCATATTTTATTGCAATAATCTGCTTGTACTGTTTGATAATTAACTTAAAAGAGTAGTACTGGTAAAATTGTTGATGTTGTCATTAACAATTTTTTATGTTTCTCATCAAAAGTTGAGTAATCAAGGCACTACTTATGAATAAACTGATATGTGACTGAAGAAATTTTAGAGATCACAGAATCAATGGACAGAGGCACTTAGGAGTTAGGTGGTGTCGGATTCGCCCAACACCATTCTTTTTCGCTCTTTTATATAGAATGTATAACACGAGAACTTTGAATGATCCCAATATACTTTTACGATTGAACCTGTTGGTTTAATAAAAATAAAAAATGAACCAATTTCCCATGATTTTTTACTAAAGAAACTCTTTTAATATAACTTTAACCAATTAAAAGAAACCCAAAAGTCAACAGGAGAGTCAAAGTCAACAGCTGCAACAAAGTCAAACCCTGGGTAGAAGTGTGTGCGGGAGTGTTACGACTCAGGGGTATTATTGGTATTTTGGTCATCATAGATTCTGAAAGTCAGCTATTTTAAAGAAGGTCAACTCTCAAAGTCACAAATACAACAAGGTCATCAGTTTTGAAATCTGTATCAGGAATTCAGGAGTGCAGGTTAAGAAAAAGTCAACATCAATACAGTCAATACAAATCTGCAAGTCAACCTGTTAGTTTTGTTTAGAACCAGGTCTGCTTATGTTTGGATCAGGGACAATAGGAAAGTTGGAATCTTTGTTGAGGGTTGGACTGTTTGGAATGAGTTATTTGTTTCGCCATTTTGACTACACTGGTCAATAATGACAATTTTGGGAGTTATAAAGAGGCTTTGAAAGAGTTTTGTACTGATTGGGATAAATTTGGCAGGCTTATAAGTTGGGCCTGTTTGGTATGGACTTGGGCCAAAAGGATTCTTTATGAGATTTTGAGTTTTAAACGATGTTTGGATTGGGCCGATTATGTGGACTTGCTATTGGGCTAAAGATTACCTATGGACCAGATTAGTGGGCTGCTTATCTTGTGACTTTAAGCCCAAGATGGATTTCTTGTATAGTATAGGTTACTTGTATGTGGACCTCTTGTTTTATAGGATATAATGTCTTGGAGCTAAGCCTGACTTTAGGTTTATGCATAGAAGTTGGGATAGCAATATTGTTAAAAGAGTTTGTTTATTTTCTTTTAGGGTCTTTTGAGGACATGTCCCAGCTAATTAAGATGCCTTGTTTTGTACTTTCTTTTCATCAATAATAGTTTTGCAAATGCCTCGGCCTTTTTACACCAAAAAAAATTTATGTTTTAAAATAAACCCGAATCTTTTAACAATTAAAAAAGATCATTCTGACACTGGGTTGTTAGAAATTTGAGCACCGAAACTAATCCGCCACTCTCACAGATGATCATCAAATATTGCTCAACTAGTTTGAGCCCATTAAATTTTTATCAAGAAGCAGCTCATGAACAACGTGTTAGTGGCAAATTAGGGTTTAACTGATGCATACCAATTAACAAACACTAACTCATGTTACAGATCAAAGAGTATAACCTAAGACTCATAATTAACAAATCAAGTCAGATCAATTTGGAATCCAACAATAACTTCGCTAAAGCAAATTAGCAAACACTAACTCATATCAGATTAGTGGTGCACGTGAAACTGAAAAAAAAAATGCCGAAACAAAAATCGAGATTTCTTTTTATGTTTTCACAAAAATCAAACTTTCGGTTCGGTTTTGGTTTTGTACGTTATAATAACCAAAAAGGCCAGACCGAGCCCAACTTACAAATTTTTTTTAACTTTTTATTTGAGGTATTTATAAAATTTAACAGTGTCACCCAAATATTTTAGCCCAAAAATATTGTGATCAATTAGTTATTGCTTAATATAAAAAATTAGACCCAAATTAATTATTTTGAGCCAATTTTTTTCGGCCCAAAAACTTTAAGCTGCAATGCAAAAACCAAAAAAAAAACCTAAACCGAACTCTTTTGAAAAATAATGTAACTAGTTTTAGCACATTCAACTTTAGCCGAGAAACAACTGAATGCGTGTGTAATTAAAGAAAAATAATGCTATATATGAAATTAACAAACACTAGTAATTCACGTCACAGATCAATAAACAATTAAGAAATTATATGAGATCAATTTTCACCTCCACAATAATAAATAGAACCAAATATTTAATAATAACATCGGAGACATTAGCAGCAATGGGGATGGAGGTGGAGGTGGAGGTGGACTGATCTGGCAAACGCCATTGTGTTGTGTTTTTTGGATTGATTGGGTTTGTTGCTTGCTTGATTTGATAAATAGAACAACAAGAGAGAACGAGGAGGTTGATCTGGAAATAAACGTTACTTCAAGTGTGTTTGTGGGCGTTGGATCTTGTCCACCCAAACACTATTTGTTTTTTATGTTCCAACTACAAACAAAGTGCTGGTTTGCTTCCACAAACGCTAATTATCTACCTCTTCTTTTTTAACTAATTTATAATACACATATTATATAGCATGTAACATAAGAATAAACTTGTTTATTAAAAATATGCCTATAAATAGTTACAACATTGACCAACTTCCCATCAACGATTTTCTAACGGACGTAACTTTTTCATATGCTAATATTTTTTTTTTAGAAATTGCATCATAAAAATTAGCATTTTATTGTCTTTAATTTGGGTATAGTATATTGCTATAGTTTATTCCAATTAAAACTAGCATGTTACGTATGGGTGTTCACAATTCAATTTTAACGGATTCTAAGTTAAACAATAAGCCAAACTGTTGGTTCATAATTTTTTTTATTGAAAACCGAAACTAAACCGTTGAAAACTCAAACTGAATCGTTACTAATGGTTTGGTTTCACACATTGAGCTTCAATAATAAGTTTACCGACCGGCGCGGTTTTATATGGCCGATTTTCAGTATAAAGCATAAACCACCGTTTGCTATGGTTGGAACATTCAGAAACCAACTGACAAAAAGTGACGATTGGTTTAAACGTTTTCAAGGTTTCAAACGAACCTTAAACATCCATAATTGTTAAATGATTATTAGAATTTCGTTCCTCGCCGCATCGCGCGGGCATCCGTCTATAGTATATATAATGTAGCACTCATTGGAAAATTAAGATACTAGGTTTTTAAGTAATTTACAATATTTAAAACTTTATGTAAAACCCTATAAACATGTAGCATAGGGGCAAAGTTCTCCACTACAAAATATGTTTTACGTAAATTCAATTTGTTAGAAAATAGTTACAATATTGGCCCTTAAACTTCACTAACCTTTTGTAAAGTTAAGAAATTGTTACAACGTTTACCCCTTCATCTTTACTCGTGTATTTGGCAATTTTTTATGTTTTCTTGTTTTCTTCTATATCTCTAAATATATTACGTTTAAAGAAAAAACAGAGCTTACCGATGCATCATACTTAATTTTTTCGACGTTTCCATATAAAATTTATTCAATACCAAGATACGATTTATAATGTACAAGTCACTAAAGCATTAATGCACAATTCAAATATGTAACTATAAATCAATCAAATGTTTAAACACATAAATATGCATTAAAGTATAACCCATGTTCTGTTTTAGTTTATAAATTCTGAGGTTACGAATTCAGTCCTCCATTTATACAACTCACATTACAAAAACAAAGCAATAAAATCAGCTCAAATTAATGTTATACGAAATTGCAATGGCTTCACAAAAAGTTTGAAGGCCAAACTTGAACCGTGGGCATAACCGTTAGCATCGGGTTTTCGTCGAAAACCGAAAACGACTGGCCAAAAGTTAATGAAAAAAATTAACCGTGAAATCAAGCCAATGATCAATTTGAACGGTTTTACGGTTTTAAATCAAACAACGAACGCCCATAAACTTATTACATGATTACCAAGGTATGTGTTTCCTACTGCATCGCGCGGGCACCCGCCTAGTATACTAGTATAATTGAGAACTTTGGTGCCACAAAAAGTGTTATTTTTGTTTTTGTATATGTAGTAATGGTTCTGGTGGCTGGCATATAGATGGGTGTTGGTTGGATGGCTTTGTTGGTAAGGATAAGTGTATATACCGACTTGGAATGAGGGTTCGAATCTCTAATGCTGTGGAGTGTTTGTTTCAATTTTTTAAGAGTGTTATGTTTTTGTGTTTGTTAGAATTTAGAATTATTTAAGTTTTTTAAGTGTCTTATTTATGTTTTTGTGTATCTTATAATGGTTTGTCTTTTAACATAACTTTGGTGTGGACCGAATATTTGCGTTGTTAAATGAAACTGCACCGCATTTTGTTTTAGCATTAGTATAGAAATGAAAACTGACCGAATATCAACTTTGTTTTTGTTTTTGTTTTTTTAGTTCCGGTATCGTAACTAACATGGCGGAGACCAGCCAAATTTTTGTAGACTCATTACCCCAACACCCGGAATCGACAATATGCCCGAGCTTTACTGGCCGACTCCACCCCACTAGTCCACCTCAGTTTTTAAATAGTTTTTGTTTTATTTATTATTGTAGTTCAGATACCACAACGCACATAACCAAAACTGACCGAATTCGTGTCGACAAACCGTCTCAAAGCCGGGACCTACAATGCTTGGATTTTTATCAACATCTGAGTTTTACCGACCTACCCGACTCAACACACCGGGTAAAACACTAGCTCAGTATATACGAATGATACTAACGCTCGTAAACGAACGAATACGCCCAACCTATCATCCATTCATATTTCTATAATTACACTAAAAAAACATTGCATTACTCGCTCATGTTCAATTAAATAATATTTTTTTATACTTTTATCACTGTAGTTTTTTCTCTTCTCTACTCACAACCAATTTAACAAATATTAAAAAATAAATAGGCACAAACAAAGTTTTCCCAAATTTATAAAAAAAAAAAATCACTACATTTTCTCTATTTACACTCACAACCCCGACCTATAATTTGCAAGCTTTCATCACATAATTTTAGAGGATAGGATGAGAATGCTCTAATTTTGTTAACTTGGTTTTCTACTACTTTTATTAGCATAATAGAACCATTTGGTCATTTCCATTGTGGTGTAGTGATAGGAAGCATGAATTTCTTAATAGAGACTTAGGTTCAATCCCTGCAGACAACGCTTTGAGGGACATGGGTGACTCAATGAAGGAAGGCTTGGATCTTTATGATCTCCAGTTGTATCCTCTGTATGATCTCCAGTTCGATCCTGATGGCGTCCAGGTTATACCACCAGTGGGCCTTCGAACAGGTGGGTTTTCCCCGAAATTGGATATAACTTTGAGGCGCTTAAGGGAATCGTATGGCTGGGTTGGTGGCCTTTTGCCATTGGGTTAACTCGTACGATGCAACTAGGTAATTCTCTATTTGTTTGTCGTTCAAAAAAGAATAAAACTATTTGCTTTTTTTTAATAAATAAGAGTGGGATCCGAATGCGGGTAAATACCCACCCGATCCAATTAGGCTTTCTAGAATCTTAGTTACTTTTATATTTTGATTCGTTAGTTTGTTTCCCAATATGATAAATCGATATAGGTTTGCTTCGACAAATGGTGTATATAAAAGACAACAAAAAGAATATTAATACTTGTAAACGAACTGAACGATCAAGCACAGATATGGGTATGTTCGTGTTCTTTAATTTAACTTTTATGTTGTGCTCATGCTTGTTCATTTAAAAAATAAACAAATATGAACGAACTTCCCTCCCAACAGTTAACGTATAGTTCACTGAATGTTGGGTTCAAGAGAGAACTTCGATTTTGATCCCTGTGGTTTCTTAAAATTATCAATTTTGGTTCAATGGTTTATTTTAGGCTTTTATGGTACAATAGTTTTAATTAACTATCAGCTGTAGTCCAACCCACTAACGTAATCCACCAACCATTAGTTAATATAGCTTTGATGGGCTTTTTTATATTTTCACAAACTTTTAATTCATATGAATATTTCTTTTTTTTTTACTAAATATAAGTTTTATACTTTTTGTTATTTTCTAACTTTTATGGTTTATTATATTTGTTTATATATAAATATATACTTTTTTAATTTTTTTTTTTCTGAAACCGGAGCTTTTATGCAACTGTGTATTTATTTATTTGTATTTGAAGACTTTTATTTTACTTTTTTATAGCCGTAATAACATCTAGGCTTTAAAACAAAATATTTATTTTTTCAAGTTCCTTTTTAATTCTACACTACTAGTAACAAATGATTTAGAAAACTTAACTATTCTGCTTTTATTTCTCGGTGGTAAAAAGAACATACATTTATTTTATATTGTTTTTTTTTTTACTTTTCAAATGACAGAGGGTTTTTGAAAATCTATTTATTAATTTAATTCTTGGTTTGTACTTTTTTTTCAAACAACTAAATTCTTGATTTCTATAGAGTTTAAAACAATTATTTCACATCTTAATCACCTTGCCAACCCATAAAAATGGGACTGATATCTTGGATTGTATGTATTAAAAATGTACACTTGCATAAAAGCGTCAGTTTTAAAAAAAATATATTTATTAAAAATAAAAAGTGTATAGATATTTATATATAAACAAATATAACAAACCGTAATACTAAAAATTAATAAAAAAAAGTATAAAATTTAATTTTGGTAGAAAACCCAAAAATTCTTATGATTAAAAGTTTGTGAAAAATACAAAAAAGCCCATCAAAGTTGTATTAACCAACGGTTGGCGGATGACGTTAATGGGTTGGACTAAACTGATAGTTAATTGAAACTATTGTACCAAAATTGATAATTTTAAGAAACCACATGGACCAAAATTGAAGTTTTCTCTAGGTTCAATTACATGTTTTTTTAGATTTTAAAAACACTTATAAAAGTAGAATAGTATAAAAACACAGACTTGGACCTGTAAACAAACAGAACATTTAGTAAACTGTTTATGAAACATTTAGTTAGAAGTTCATTTTAGTTGTTAAGCACCTAACCTTATATGCGAAACCCTCAAAACTACGTAGTTTTGAGTCGAATTCATTAAAAAATAATTTTATTTTTATATTCTTATTTCACTCCTATAATATTTCTTCCCCAATTTTATACGTATATATCGTTACGAATTGATACCCACACACTACTAATCTCAAATCTTAACCGATAGTAATTGTTCTTAATATCAGCTTCTTACGATCTATTACAATCCATGAACGGGGTTGGTAAACTACCCCAAATCCTCAATTCTTACTTTCTACACGTAATGGATTTTTTTACATGGCTTTTTTTTTCTTTTTTCTTCTTTTCTTTCTTATTTTATGTAAAGTCCATTTATCTGGTGTGTAACATTGAAAATTTGAGCCATCTCATGCAAAGCCATTAATTGAGATGCAAATGGATCATCAGTAAGTGCTCTGTTTTAGGCGGCGAATTATTTTTTTTTTTTAATTTATGTATTTGATCAGTTGTAAAGTATAATTCATGACTTGCAAGTTAAGTGTCAACGGGTAGAAAAATTGGCTATTTAATCATGAGATTGTAAAGATATGTGAATCCGTAAGGGAGATGGGGGAGTGGGAGAGAAATTAGGAATTTAATAACAAAAATTAAATTTTTAATTGATTTGACTCAAAACTACGTGGTTTTGGGGGTTTCGCATCTAAGATTAGATGCTTAACAGCCCCATATTCACTTTCCCCTTACAATATAGTCTAGTTACTTGAAACTAGAATATCACGCATAACAATTTAGCCTAGCTTTATTAGTTCACTTATAATTAGCTTTCATTCACTTGGTTAGTGGCTACAAACCATTCAGAAAGGGATAATGCTGGTTTGTGAAAAGAGGAGGAAGGAACGAGAATATCGAATCATTTGTGGAGATGTGTGGCTTGTATGACATTCGACGCGTAGCTCAGATGTGGCAACACTCACTATGGCATCGTGTTCTAGTTTCATCTTAGGACATCGGTAATGGTTTCCCTAAAAGTCAAAAACGTCCTATCACATAGATGGATGGGCTTTATCCACAAAGGTGTGTGATAGTTTCACTAACCACGTTGATTAAAATAGTGTTTAAATTAAATAAATAAATAAAATTAAAGGAATATGATATTGTTCACATTAATTGGTTAAATGAATTAAATGGGTGATACATTTAGTGGGTAGTCCCCTACCTAAATGTTGAGGCATTCACGCCTTGGTTGGCAACACGCAAGTTTATAAAGATTAGTAATGATATTGGAGCGTTTTAGAGGATGATGTGGCTTTGGGGTGTACCCATTGCACATGCCTTTATATAGCAGCCTACCCCATTGGATTCTACAAATAGTTTTGTTAGGTAAAAGTTTTTGGTTTCTTGGGAATTTAAAACCGAGCGGGGATTCTTTGACTTTGGAAGAGTGACGTAAATTCGATTCCTCTTGTTGGAATTAGTTTTGGCGGTTGCTGTATTGTTGCTTCGCGATATCTTGTGATTGACGGTGTATTTAGTTGGGGTGCCTTCGGGTGTTAGCCGGCATATATATTATAATTTTTATTGGTCGTTCAAAAAAATTTTTTACTGTACATGAGATTTTACTAAATGTCCCAGAGTTTTTATCTAAAAAAATACCTTTTTTTCTTAACCATTCAAAAAGTTGACCTCTTTCTTAGTATTAGAATTAACCATTCATTGTCAATTTATTTGTCCTATAAAAGAACTCATGTCCATGTTGGTTTAAACCACAAACTTCCAAACTAAAATCAAACCCAAAAGAAAAGGAAGAAAATCAAAGGCCGCAATGATAAGATATATGGAGTGAATGGAGATTTACGCTGTGTTCACAAGAGAAATGAAAAGATCTGAGAGGTATTGAGGCGGTACAAGGGTTGTGGAGGCGAGAGGTGTTGGCTGTAAAGCGTCAAGTTTGATGAAACAACTAGACGAGAGCAACAAAATCCACAGTTATAAATTATATACGCTCATCATAAACATGTAGTCATTTAACACATCAACATTTACCAACTCTTATGATAATGTGTGCATCATCACTATACGAAAACATGAAAAAGAATTAATAAACAAAAACCACTCCCAGACCGGCAATAGCCACAGATACATCAAAAACCGCCCATGAACAGGCCTCACAAAGCGCTGCTCGTGGTGCATTGTTCTTCAGTGTCACATCATCCGTTCATGGGCTCACAGAGGCCTCACTTTAAATGGACCTTGCCTCTAGAGGCGCTTGGTAAAATAATTTAGAAAACAACTCGACCTCACACACTTTTAACACGTTTTTTCCAAATTTTACAAAATAATCCTGAATCTCGTAACCACGTTTTACAAAAGCATGTCTTTCATAGTTTAATCGTGCATCTTTAATGATGTTTTCAGTGTACGACTCATTACCTACCATGACTGTTCGGCGTAAGAAAAGAATATCGCATAACATTATATAAGTTCATAAAACACCATTTTAAAGAATACAAACTCAACTTGTAAACATGATTACACTTTTTAAGTGACAGAAACGCCGGGCCACTATTTCTCGTCACTAACAAAGCGTAAAACATTTTCTTTTGAAACGTTGCCATCAACAAAATCTGTTAAATTCAACTATGAAAATATGACCTCAATTGTCAAGTTCCATGGCTTGAGCAGCTTTAGCTTTAGCCAACGGTGTCATTCTAGTCTTCAATTTCTTCTTCCCTACTGCAAATCCACCGCTACCCTTTTTCTTCTTGCTTGCACTTCCGTCAACCTAATCACAAAATATGCAGAGATTGATTCAGTTTACAACACTCCAAATAAAACAGTAACATCATAAACTAATAAAATTTGCCTATGTTGACATCCGTGTACTAAACTAATTGAAGTTAAAGGTGTGAACAAGCCAAGCCGCTCACTAGCTCTACCTAGCCTGATCCCGAGCCCGAGCTTGAGCCTCAAATAAAGCTCGCTAGTTATCGAGCCTCAAATAAAGCTGTTTAGGTATCAAGCCATAACAAGCCTCGTGTGCTCTTAACTTTTAACGTACTGTACACGAGCTCAGGCTAAGCTTAGGCTTGTTTAAGGTTTTTCTCAAAATATATAAAAAAGTAACAAGCGAGCCGGGCCCATGACAGCTCAAACTTGAAACAACAACTCGAGCTCTCGTATATCAAATCAAGCTTAGTAGAAGGCTCGGGCTTGGTGCAGTAAATTAATTTGAGTTGATTCATATATTTTTCCTAGAAACCATATCAATTTGCTAAAAAATAATAAAATTAAAGAAAAATCAATCAGTTTTATAAACATAAACATGAAAACAAACACAAGTATCAAAAACATATGAAGTAAATAAATAAATAAATAAATAAATAAATAGAGGTAAATGAGTTACTTTCATCTTGTGCTTCTTAGCTTCTAACTTCTTCGCCTTCTTTTCCATCTCTTCCTTTTCTCCTAATCATCCAAAACAATTACATTAAAAAAACAATAAATCAATTAAAAATAATAATAAGATCTTACTTCGAAGCTCGAATTCATGCTGCTTTTTTCTAAGAGATAAGTTATTTTTCTTCGACATCTCGAATCAAATACTTTCTTTCCGGCGACTGTTATGATTCAATTGATTTGATTATTATGTATCAACTGCGCCGAAACCCCATCCCTAGAGGTCAGTTTAATTTGGGTGACTTTCACCTTTTAAATATTGAAAATGATGAATATTGCTACTTGGTCCTTATAGTTTTTGCCAATGTAACTTCGAGTCCATTTTTTTAAATGCCAACGAATTCTCCAAATCGGCTACACGCTAAATTCATCATATCAGTACACACCTAGGCCCAATGCCCGTGCGCCCTATTCGTACTGGCGGAGCCAAGACAATTTTCCCTATGGGTTCGGGATTTTCGGTGCTTGGTGTTTTCCCGGTGTCAAATTTTTCGGGCCAAAATGGGTCGGGTTGGAAACTTAGAAAGCTCCTCTGCCAAACCATGATCAATGAACCTACAAAATCCTTCAAATTGTATCTGATTAAATCCAGGTATTGTGGACATTGCGTCTATCCCGGATTATTTTGAAATTGTAAGTTATTTATGTCGTCAAATTTCAGTTAAAATAAAAGGTCATATGAAACAAAAAGATAATGCATATTATAATTGTTCCTTACACGTTTTCATGTTTTGAAAATGATTCATAACATCTTCAATCGCGACTTTCAAAAATAACTTATTTTCAATATAGTAAATGCAGGCATCATTCATATCATTCATATAACCGTCGACCATCCAACTACGTAAATTCTTCTTCATGTATCTCATTAAAGAAAAATATCTATCAACACTTGTCGGTGCGCAAATCTATCTTTTGTGTTTTTTTTTATCTAATTTTTATTTAGGTATTATGTTTAAGAAATTGGGTTAGGCTTATTAACTGATTCTATTAATAATTTTGGGGTGTTCTTATAATCTATATATGGGTTATTATTGGCCAATATATAATGCTTGTTAGTAGTTTTTTTAATAATTTTTTTAAATTTTTTT
Source organism: Bidens hawaiensis (assembly GCF_021521415.1). Classification (NCBI taxonomy): domain Eukaryota; kingdom Viridiplantae; phylum Streptophyta; class Magnoliopsida; order Asterales; family Asteraceae; genus Bidens; species Bidens hawaiensis. The sequence continues at coordinate 27,089 of NW_027505866.1, forward strand.
ATATTTTATAAAAGAAATATTCACTACCTACTCACTAAGTCTCCCATTATCACCTGGTGTCGCCAAAACTAAATTACGAGTGGCATGAATCAAACTTAAGTTACATAAAACATCACGTCTATGTCTTACCACTCCACCATCAACATATTAAACTTCAAGTCGTATTTTACTATTTTACCTTCAAACATTATAAATAACTTAAAAAAGAAAAAAAAATTGTGGTGCATTTGATTAAGATAAATACTAGCTAGCTAGACATGACATACCTAAAAAGCCCTCATAAAGTTTCAATATTGAAATTATTACACCGGTTGATCCAATCTAGTAATAGTTTCCAGGGATGAGCTCAGAACAGTATCAGTATCGACCGGTATTGAAAATACCGATTTCGAAAATCACAAAATTTGGTACCGCTACGGTACCGGTATTTAAGGTAAAAAATTAGGAAATACCGGTACCGTTCCGTACCGATCGCGAAACTCAAAACTTTGGTACCGATTCGGTATTGACGGTACCAAATCGGTACCCGTTCCGTACCGGTACCGGATTTACTTATCCCTAATGGGTTGCACCAAGTCCAAATAAAAAGACCATACTGTCCTTGCAAAGTTACAGTGCATTAAGACTAGTGATGAGATGGTATCGTACCGGTATTGGTACCAAAAATCCCGATCCCAAAAATCGTAAATTCTTGGTACTAGTACCGATACCGAAATTTTCGGTTCGGTACCGAGACAATACCGGTATTTAAGGTAAATTTCAAGAAATACCGATATCGTACCGTACCGTACCAATACCGAAACTTAAAACTTTGATACGGATTCGGTACCAAAAGTACCGAATTTGCTCATCCCTAATTAGGACAGTCTGCAACGATAACATCCATTATTTTCAATGTAGACTTAACCAACATGTCACATTAGTTTTTCACTCGTTTTTCCCGCATACTCATTTTACTCTAACACTATCATACTCATCATTCACAAATGCAACCTTATTGTTAGGAATAAGCCACGTAACGATGTGTTCCTGAGTTCACTTAACGAATTAAGACAAATGAAAGGAAAGAAAATGAAAGGAAAGAAGGAAAGCATTTTCATTCATTTCCTTTCTATTTTATTCATTTTCTTTTATTTTCTTGGCTTTACATTCACCCCCCTTTCCTTTTCTTCCATTCAATTCATTCAAACCGGAGGTAAAGCATTTATGCTATAAAAACCCTTGTTTTCTCTCTATTTCTTTTCTTTTCTTCTTTAATGAAACTCGGAGACACAAACCTTATTTTCTTTTCCATCATTTTCTGCCATTTCCTTAAGTGGAACTCATATAACTTTGACACATATCCTTTGGTGCCACAATTATTAATTTTCATATCACTTTATTTAGAAAACACCCTCGTATGATTTACAGGACACATTTCAAGTGTCGGTTAAAACTATATATATATATATGTATATATAGGAAGTGTTAAATGAAAACCCACTTGAGTTATGAAAACCCGTGTAAACCCTATGTAACATCGTTTTTTTTACACACATAATATGTGTTGTTACATTTAATACAAAATATCGAAAAATCAAAAAAACATTCTTTTGCTATTTTTTAACATTTTTTTACAAATTTTTATATATGTTTCCAGGAGAGAGAAAATATTATATATATGTTTACATTTTTTATTAACTTTAATTGTGTACCACAAGATTTAAACTTTAATTAAAAGCATGTAGTTGAGAATGAATTTCTAAAGTTTTCACAACTCAAGTGGGTTTTTATTTTAACCTAACCCTATATATATATATACACTAGCTTTTTGCCCGCGCGTCACGCGGGTTACTTTTAATTTTTTGTAGCTATTGATTTAGCCTAGTTTGAGTCGTTACCTTATAATACGTTTGTTAGTAAGCATTATAAATTCATAAAATTTTATTTATAAAATTGTACTAAATTGAGAAATCATAATATTCTAAGTGATAAAAATTAACTTTATTTCAAAAAAGAGATTGTACTAAATTGAGAAATCACAATATTGTAATTGGTAACAATTAACTTTATTTCAAATAAGAAAAAATTTCCTTGAAATCGACATTTGTCGTTTTGTTAGTCTGATTGCCATTTTTGTCAAGAATCAGTATCTTTAAACCCTTTTTGCTCGTAACTCTTGATAGTGCGATGTATAGCTGTCTATGTGAGAAGACATCGTTCTTTAAGTACAACCCCACCCTACTTAATGACTGCCCTTGACTTTTGTTTATTGTCATAGCGAAGCAAACTGATAAGGGATATTGCCGTCTTGTAAACGTGAATGCTATGTTCTTATCGGAAGGTGTCATGGCGATTCTTGGAATAGAAATCCTCTCACCATTATTATTTCCCAAAAGAATTTTCACTTCGATTACATGCGTACCCAAAGAAACAACCTGAAGCCTAGTGTCGTTGCATAATCCCTTTTTTTGATCAATATTTCTTAGAAGCATCACGGGTACACCGACTTTTAGCATAAGCTTATGGTTTGGCAGTCCGGATATTTTAAGACTGTTAAGTATTTCAGTAGAGTATAAAGTCGGATCGACATTTCCATCTATGTAGTTGGACTTAGCTACAGAAACTGAGCTTAAGTACTCGACCGGATCACCAGGAAATAATTCAAGCAGACGATCATTAATCTCATGAACAACATCGTTTGTTGGTGCAAGCAACCCCCTCTGTTGAAAGTATGTAGGGTCTTGGCTGCTGTTTAGAATGTCCGGATAGACAAACTGAATCAACTTTATGATAGGGTCGTCACATTGTTCAATAAGTAAATCAATTGATATCTCTATTTTTGCCGTACCCTCATTAGGTCCACCGACTTTACCTTCTCCTATGTCTAGTAGCCATTTAGAAAATTTTTTGGTCTCTTCTATGTCAGCCGATGGCTGACCAATTGTTAACCTTAGGTTTCTTGTTAATTTCAGAACACGACAATGATGCCAAATATAGGACGAACACAGAGAGGCGTTTACTATTTGCTGCCTGCTTCCTTTCTTAATTACCGGCAGAATCTGTCTGAAATCTCCTCCAAAGACAACAACCTTTCCTCCAAATAGCAAATTTGACTTTAAGACATCGTTGCAAGATTTGTCCAGAGCTTGAAATGCGTGTTTGTGGGTCATTGGGGCTTCATCACAAATTATTAGCTTTGTTTTCTCTAATAATTCAGCCTCATCCGAACCTCGTTCCATTACGCAAGATGAGTCCTCATTTAGATTAATCGGAATATGAAATCTGGAATGTGCCGTCCAACCTCCAGATAGCAATAATGATGCGATTCCGCTTGATGCAACATTTAAAACAATATTACCTTGGGATCGTATGGCTGAAGACAATGTCTTCCATAAATATGTTTTCCCTGTCCCACCGTGACCGTAAACAAAAAAACGCCACCTTTATTTTGCTGTACGGCTTTCGTTATTATGTCAAAAATAGTTTTTTGCTTTGAGGTTATCGATGTAAATAGGTTTTCAAATTCTGTTCTCTCTGTTTGTTGATCGTATGATTGCTCGTCTAGAACAAGGCAATTATTGATAACAGATAAGGACTATTCATCAGGGAAAGGCATTGTCTCATACCTTGTTAAACTTGAGTTGTTTTGTTGTAGGATTTTATGGATTTCGAGTAACGTAAGGTTCTTGATTTGGTCTTCTGTCAGCTGTAAATCTGTAAAAGGTTGTTAGTTTTTTTTAGAGTATGATGCTTAAAAATAATTAGAAGGTAACATATATTGATTAAACACTAATGATATTCCGCTGTTTTATTTGGTTGTTATTGGTAAACATCATGTAATTCCATAAATATTGTTTTTTAATTATGATTTGGTAAAAAAAGTAGCATATACCTAGTGATTTTAATAGCTTTCTTTGCCTGTAGAGGATATCGTCAGACAGAAGTTTCCAGGTGCTATTCCATACGTGCTCGGGCCTAGAGAGGCTATCGGTGGACAACATTGTAGCAAACAATGAACGCAGGTAAGCACCTGTTCCGGCAATGCTTGCCTCTTCAATTCCCTCAATGTATTCAGTGTCATCGTCTAATAATCCAAGGGAATAACATGTATCTCTGAAAGTAGGGTATGTATGGCCGTTAACGGTATGTATTTCTTCAAATGTTTTTGGTCCTATCACTCTGTTTAAAAGGACCCGTAAAAAGTACGCTTCTCCAAGAGCGGGTGATACTGCATGGATTCTGCCAATTGAAAATCCCTTCTTTCTTCGTTGCCAGCCGCGCGGTTTGTCGTGCCAGACGAATTTCGTCGGGAATTCTGAATAAGTTAGTTTACGCGCTTCCCGATCAACGCTGTTGCATTTCATCCACAATTCAAACATTGAAGATGCAACGGTATCTGTTTTTTCCAACACATTATCAATATCGTCCTCGGTACCGTAAATCACCTGTTGTTTACCAGGAAGGTGGAAAGGCAGTCTCATAACCGCAGGTATTCTATAATGCACATCGAATGCGAAAATACGCCACGATGCCTCACACGCTGAAATATATCGACAGTCATAGAACTCTTTAATCTCGTCAACATTACGATTTGTGTTCTTTTCATCCTCTCCACTATTAGAGAAGTACATAGTCGCACGATCAGGGCCTTTGTTTATGTATTTGAATAGGTACTTGATAGACGAACCCTGATTGCACCATTCGACGTTTATGTGAGCCTGGTATCGTTTCAAGAGTTTCTTGTTGTATGGTACGACGCTTCGGTTATCAAGATTGACGTCTAATTTTTTGACAACTGTGCCTGAATCGTGTCTTCTGTATAAAGGAAAGCCATCTGTATCTATTGACGTTTCATCTTGAAACTTCTTTGGGAAGTTTCAAGAACACTTGTTGTCTATAACGCACGAGCATGGCTTGTTATAATGTGCGCAAGGACCATGCATCATCAACTCAGCCACAAGGTTGTATAATTCAGGATCTTCGTTCTTATCAGGAATCTCGGCGCTGATGTACGGATCGACATGCTCTACGTTTGGTAGTTTGTCTTCCTTTTGCATAAACAGACAAATATGGGCATCAGGCAAACCACGCTTTTAAAACTCCACCGTATAAACAACTGTAGAAATACGAATAATATATTAGCATATAATTAATTCTTTTCGTGTTATTAAGATGTATAGTATTTGTACCTGCTTGAACTTTTCCAAGGATATCTCCATTCTTCAGGTCTTTCATCAAGGAGTCAAGTTTTATTTTAAATAGCCTGCACAATATGTCTGGCCTATCATCTGCGTTAAGATTTTTGTCTTGAAGGAATCTTTTGACTTCTGGCCATTTAGGATTGCATGTTATTGTGATGAAGAAGTCTGGGTATCCATACCACTTACAGAGGGTCATGGCATCTAAATAATTTTGCATCATGTACCGAGCTCCTCCTGTAAATGAAGAGGGTAATATGATACGTTGTCCTACGTTTGTGACATCCGAACGTCCCTGTTCCTTTAGAGATTTTAGGTTCTCAAATGTTACGGACCTCAGTTCTTTTTGTTTACTTCTTATAAAACAAAGCCTTTCGCTTTCAATCATCGTGTAACCGTCAACCAGTAATTGTTGGAATAGCCTTCTTGAGTATAGAGTTTTTGAGAACTGGCCGACCCTATCTTGAATCATATACGCAAACCATTCTCTCATTGTAGTATAAGGTCGTTTGCTACCGTCGTCGTCTTCAACTCCTCTATGCTTGATTTGAGTTCGGTAACCATCTTCACCATTAGGATGTAGCAGCGGGTACTGAAGAGGCACGTACGAAGGATGTAGCTCATTCATATATTCTAATTTGCCTCCCACTTTGTTAACACAATATCACGTGGCTCGTACGACTCCTCGATGTCTCCTACAATTAGTGCCGCAACTTCTGAAGTTGTTGGAAGGTTGTATGTTCTGCCATCTTGTTGCCTGTTACATATAAGGCATAGCTTCATATCCGTAGCTGGTTGTTGCTTATAAACATCTCTTGCCATTCTATAAGTTTGTACTAAAACATTTTGACGATCAAGCATTTCTTTCAACCATATAATAATCTCAGTATCCAGCATCTTTTCGGTAGCTGATGTATCGACATTGGCGTCTCTGACGAAATTACATCTATTAGTATTAGTATAGACAGATAAATATAAACGTAATCCTTGGTTTGATTTAAAACCGAAAATGGTTAGATGTTGATATGTTTACCTGAAAATGGTTTGTCTGTTTTGAATTTCGTTTTCTATATCATATATGTAAAGCTGTGAGAACTTTGGCTTCGTCCCATCCTTTGGTAACAGACTACCAATAGCATGATAGTTTTGACCGCTCATTATGAACACGTAAGGAGCTTTTCCTTTATTAATTGACGAGTCAACCTTTCCTCCCATAGAAGTAAAAGAGAACATGGAGTTGTAGCGACGAATATTTTTCAGGACGAACTTGCTTTTAGCATTATTTGATTTAAATAGTTCTTCATACTCTGGGTCCGATCTAACAGGTGGTGGAAGCTCAACAGCGCCATTATGACAACACAAACTATAAGTCACTTTTATTTCTTTTCGTTTGCCTCTTCTAGCCTCGTCGTCCCATAGTTTAGCGTGACACATCTCACACACAACAGAATGGTCTCCATGATCTAAGTAATCTGCAGTTAAAAATTTAAAAATGATAATTAATACTAAATATGTGTTAATTAATGTAAAAGCATCGCATAAGTGAACCAACCTTTGGAAATTCCATTAAATTCGTTATTCTCAGGCATACAACGTTCCCTTCTTCGCTTGCCATCCATTTTTATTTTCCTAGTTATATGTTTCTGTTTAGTCGCGGAGATGTCTGTTTCAATGCCTAAAAATGTAACGCCCGTTAATTCCGGTTTCAAGAATTAAAGCTTGTAGAGTATGTATAATTCTCGGGATTTATCCGACGTTTCTCGAAAGCCTTTACGTTATCCCGGTACGTTAAAAAACTTAAATTTTCCTTCTATTTTTCCTTACACTTCAATTTGGAGGGACTTGTATGTAACTATTTTATTTATATCATAAAACAAATAAACCCTAACCCCTAACCCTTTCTAGCAGCCGATTGGACCTCAAGACCCCCCTGCTCGTATTTCTTCTGCCCAGCCAAGTTTCAGCCGTGAAAACTTCAATTCAAGGTCGGTTTTATGATTCCCCATGTCTTTTACACCTTAATTGATCATATTAACGCGCTTATTGGTCGTTAAGGTTGAGTTTTGATGATAACAGTTTGCTGACAGATTCGTATACGTTTATTGTAGGGTCTGTAACACGATAATAATCCACTGTTTTTGATCAATTCTTGATTCCATGATGTTCTACTTTGAGTCTAGTTTCCAGAAAGGTATAATACGTAATTTTTGGACGAGATTTGAATGGTTTTTATGAATTTATAAAATCGAGTGTCAAAGCTGATGCGGGATGACGGATTCTGGTCTGTCTTCCCGACGTCATAACCTTTTTTCGACAGGTCCAAATTGGTTGGTTTTACTTCTGGAGGTTAGTATTTTGAGTTAGGAACCAAACCCAAATGTAATCGTTTAATTTGGTTCGGTAATGAATTTTATAAAAATAAAACTATTTTGTTGCGCACTGAAATAGCTGCACGTACCTTGCTGTGTTGGAAGAATTTTTATAATTTTTGTGTCCAATAGAAAAATATAATAAAAATATTTTTATAAACCTAAAACATTTATCAAAGTCTGGTAAAAATTTAATAATTTATTTCAAAGGCTATCCTATGTAATTAAATGCATCTTCGCATGCTAAAATCTACACGTTTTACTCGTTATTAATCGATAAGTTCGTTTTAGGCTTAACCGGTGGATTTGGTTAGTTGAAAGGTTTTAGGGGCCGAGGTAAGGTTGTTGGGCCTTGGGCCAAGTGTTGGGCCTTGGGCCAAGTGTTGGGCCTTTGGCCAACGTGTTGGGCCTTTGGAAAAGTTGTTGGGCCTTGGGCCAAAGTGTTGGGCCTTTGGCCAACGTGTTGGCCTTGGGCCAAAGTGTTGGGCTTGAACAGCCCATTAGGCAAGAGTGTTCTTACGGTCTAGTTTAGTAACGCGTTGTGTATAATTTACAGGCTCTTGCTTGTGATTGTGCACTTAGGGATTTCCTAGCTCGTTGCAGGTGTTCGATTGATTTCAGGTGAGTTGTTGATGCCCCGTTTAACTCTTTTTATTTTGGGCTAGCATGCACACCTAAGTGTTTTCTTACATGATGAAATGTTTTAAACGATTTTATATAGGCTTGCTAGTATATGGTAGGCCTTGGGATGTTAAATATATATATATATATATATATATATATATATACACACACATTATTGCTTGGCCTATATTTGGCGATGTTGTAGTCGTTTCGACTACTGATGTTGCGTATGCCTACTTTGTGTTTGCATGCGCTGATGTTACGTGTTTGGGTTGTACGTTTGCTCGACCCTGATGTTATACGTGGATGTTATATATATATATATATATATGGATGTACTTGAAAGGATGTTTATATATACATTTTGTATATGTATGTATGAGAATGTTTAGTTTTCGGTAATGATGATTTAATGGATGCACTCTTTTATTTTTAAACTTTTGGTATGACTATCATAATTGTTACTACTGATATTATTTACTTAAAACTTGAACTCACTCAGCTCAAGCTGGCTTTGTGTGCATGTTAGTGTGAGCTTCAGGTTAGGAAGATGATGCCTTATCGCTTGGACGTGCACGAAGCTACTTGGGCGGTGAATGGCATACGGGAATTGAAGATTTTATTATTAAACATTTATTTTTAAAAGTTTTTATTTAAAGATAATTATGTTGATTTTGGGCAAAATTCCCGGGTTTTGGGAACTCATTTACTTATTTACGTTTTCCGTCGAATTATACTCTGTGACGCTTATTTTAATGAAAAGAATTGTTTTTAAGTTTAATTATTTTTACCGGTGTTTTGAATGAATACCAACTGTGCGGTTTCTGGGGTTCGGGGCCTTACAAAAAATGTATGGGAAAAACGTGTTAGTAGTTAAATCAACAAAAGCTGATAAAATTTAATTTTTAAGATACCTATGTTTAAATGAGTAATTGAAGAAGTTCCGGTAGTAATAATAGCATTTGAATTTGATGATGTGGCCGTATTGTGTAACATTCGCATTTCTGAAGGTAATAAATAACAGAGAGTTTATTATTAATCGTGTGTCGTTAGTTTAATTGTGTGTGCAAATGTTTGGATAAGGATTGGAATGGGAATGGAGAGTGGGTGGTGGGACCCATAACCCACTATATAAGCCCAACCCACCCACCATTTCACCATTTTGTCTCCCTTACCACACACTAGAAACACACACACACTTCTTCTCTCAATCACCCGGAACCAAATCCGAGCAAAAGAAAGGTGAATCTCGTGTTCAACGTCATCAAGAAACGCTTGGAAGATCCTGCGTGTTGTCTAGATCTGAACTCGAACCCGAAGCAAAAAGGTAGGTTTCGGTTCAAATGGTTAAGTTTTACGGTTAGAACCCTCATGCAACTAGTTATGATGATAGACCGGGTTGTGAAATGTAAGAACAACATAAACTTGGTGAGTTATAACCTCACAGGTGTGTCGAATGACAAAAAGGTGATGTCCGGACCTCATAAACGCGGGTACACAAAGTTGGTACAACCCAAAACCCATAAAAAGGGTAAAATCGAGTCCTAAGGATGAGTCTCGGAGGAAAATGGCTTTAAAATGGTAAAAACGAAGAAAGGCAGAAATTTCGCATCGCATGGCCATGCGAAGCGAAACGCTCCCATGCGAAGCGAAACCTCCCCATGCGAAGCGAAACGCTCCCATGCGAAGCGAAACGAAACCTCCCATGCGAAATTGTTAAGTTGTGACCCGATTCATTTTCTAAAGGACCTATTAACGAAAATAATTTTTTTCCGAGCTAACTTGGCAGCTTAACCCCAGCCAGGGGCTCTGCCCCTTGGACCCGCTAGGGGCTGCCGCCCTAGACCCCGCTACCAAGGGCGCTGCTCCCGGACCCCCCATTAGTTGAGGATTTCATTAACTTAGATGTAAGAAGTATTAGTATTGGTTAATTGACGCGCGTAATGTATTGTACAGTTAGCCGTGCACAGCTAAGGAAGGGCACTACCATTGACGGTGAGAGAAATCGTCTCCATGTGAGTTCTAGCCCCATTTCTCTTTGAGATGGTTTCGGGGCTGTGTGCATACTTGTAAGAATAGTAATATATATATATATATATATATATATATATATATATATATATATATATACTTATGCGCTTAACGTGAATGATTAATGCAAGAATGAAAGAAAGATATATATCTATATGATGAAGATAACTGATTAATGTAAGAATGAAAGAAAAAGGTTAGAACTTGCATATGTTAGTTGTTTAACTTAACATGCTTGTAAGAATCTTGAAGGAATGTGAAGTAAGAGTCAGGGTGCAGGCCCTTCTAATATCTGGGCAAGAATAGTAAGAGTCAGGGTGGCAGACCCTTCTAATACCTGGGCAAGAATAGAGTGGCCGACTCTACGATATCGGTGCAAGAAGTCGGGTGGCAGACCCTTATAATATCTGTGCAAGAATGTATGTATAATTGTATGTTTGTAAGAATGTGTAAGAGTAGTACAAATAATACTTGTATGGATATGAAAGAATGTGTAAGAATAATCCCGTAAACTGTTAAACTAGAACTCACTCAGCGTAGCTGACTATTAGTATGCACGCAGGTGAATAGGATGCGACGGGTTGCTTAAGGGAAGACACGTGGCAACAAAGTGAAGACTGGCATCAAAGAAAAGAAGAATTCACGTGTCGTTTACGTTACCTTTTAAGACTTAATGTATTTTGTTTAAAACAAGCACTTATGTTATGTAAGAATGTTTAATATTATGTATTCCGCGAAAAGTTTTTAATTAACTCTGATTTTAAGAACTATGTTTATGAGTAAGTCCAACGCCAAAGTAGGGCTTCCGAGAACGGGGCAATACAATTGGGCATTGAAACATGTTTTCTTCTTCTGCTATCCAAAATTAATTTTCTTCTCATACGATCTACTTTTGCTACATTGGTAGAATTAACCTTTCCTCTTTTTGCATCCAAAAGCAACTTCCTTTTAAAACGATTCTGTTTGTAGAGCATCTTCTTTATCTGAGTTCCTAAAATAATATTAATTATTTGTTGATATAACTTAGAGCAAAACATAACATTGTTATTAATCTTATTATTTAAGTTGAAATGTATTACCATTAGTAGAATTACAAGTCTGAGTGTTGAATATTCTTCGGGTACTAATTTCTACAAGATATATAGGAAATAATGTCAAGTCAATTGCAATGCAAAAGTGTCCATCAACGAAAAATAAAAAGTACTTAAAAGAACCTTCAATTAACCAAATAAAAACTAATACAAAGTTTTGCATGGTTATTAAAAAATTAAGACGATAATTTATTTCTCCTTTTTAGGTGTTAAAAGATGGTTCTTGCCCGAATCTTGAACTTTTGATGATCTTTTTTGTTTCGAAGTTGATTGTTGAGGTACACTATCAACATCATACACATCTTGGACCTTCCTCTTTCCGGTTTCAGCATTCTTGTTCTTGTTTTGTTTGTTGACAGCTGATGCCTTTGATGTCTTTCTTTCCAAAGGCGTGACATCATCATCTTCAATAATAACAGAATCCTAATAAAAAAATTTAAGTTTCATAAAAAGCTTTATAAATTATGTGTATACTTGTACTCGTTCTAACGAAGTTAATCTATACTGCATACCTTATCAATCAATCAATCAATCAATCAATCAATCATACCCAGTAAAATCCCACCGACAGCAAAGCTATAGGTAGGGTCTGGGGAGGGTGGGATGTAGGCACACCGTACCTCTATCCAAAGGAATAAAGAGGTGGCTTCCAGAGAGACCCTCGGCTCTAAGTACATGTGTATGAAGCAAAATAAAGGAAATCAAAGTTTATCCGTTATATAAAAACTACTACTAATTATAATAATATTAATAATAAGGTCACAGTTTAACAGCAATATAAAAGCTAATAATAATAATAATAATAATAATAATAATATATGTAAGGGAAATACCATTATGGTATGTGACCTAAATAAGTTAAGTCTAAGCCCTAAGTTATTCAATTCTCTCTAAAAATCCTTAACTTTAATTCTACTTCTCCACGAATTCCTATCCTCAACCATGTCCTCGGAGAGGTTTAGGTCTATCAAATCATGCCTAATCCTCTCATCCCAAGTCAATTTAGGTCGTCCTCTACCCCTTCTCCCCTCTATAGTAATGTTTTCTACGGATCTAACAGGATTCGTCGTCTGTCTTCTCTTTACTGCATACCTTATCAGATAGGTTTATATCAGGATATGTAATGGAATCTTCATTACTTGAATCTAAAGTTGGTTCTTGAGAATTTTGAACACAAATAATCAAATTCTTTATGTTATGAAATACGGTATGTAGTAGATATCAGAAATCTTAAACATGTATAAACCAAAACCAGTAAGTTAATTAACAAATATCTTACCAGATTCAATTCATGCTTTTTTTGCAGCTCATTTATTATGTTTGGATCTTTGGTAAGTCTAAAAATATTGTAGGAAGACCCTTCATTCAGTAGATTGTATTGTTGAATGTTGATCTTAAAAGCGAAAATTTGACCCTCAATATTGTGTATCTCTTTAGGAATTTCTTCAGTATTAGCACCACTCTGTGCAAAAATTTAAAATATTGATACTGTAATTATCATTTAATTGCTAAGTTATACCATATTTTGAAATGCTATTTTATAGTATAACAAAACTTACCTCTACCAATCTCTTAAACAGATCCATAGCAGTAATCTTGAACATGGGAAATGCTTGTCCTTCCCATAAAGTTAACGACAGTGATCCAGTTGAGTCTTGAACATCAAAGGGGACTTGGTACCTGCATTAATGGTGATTAACGTTGTTATAGGCAATAACTATATTATCTTATTATAAGCGTAAACAGTATTTATGTCTATAATCAAACGTTATTGTTCACAAACCTGGCAACTGCATCTACAATAGCATCGTTGCATTTTTGGCTACCGCATTTATATGTTCCTTTGAATTGATTCAACGATGTCTCCCCATCGATATCGTTTTCATGGCTTACCTTGTTTTCGGTTTTCAGCGTTGTAGCACACACTTTACAGCCAATATAGTACCAACGACTATAATTAGATGTTGGCATTATGGTTCCACAGACAACTTTTTTGGTCTGAAACAAATAAACAGAATTTATAATTTAGAATGGTTATAATAAAATTACATTATTAATATATATATAAAGATGACGGTTAAACATTACTGTTCTTATATTCTCAACTTCTCCAATATGACTAAACTCCGTGTCATTAACAAATTCAGTAAGAAACGGATTCCGAATAGTTGGTGGGCTTAGCAAAGCGCTTGAAGACGGTTCAGAGGCAAGCATTTGAACCAAGCTAACAATGAACATTAAAATGTTAGCTAAACGACATATTCTTGCATTTAAAATATGGATGTTATTTGCAAAGTTATTTAAACTGTTTTACCTGTTCTTAAAATCAACAATCTCTGGGATTTCTTGATTAAGGATTAACTTCGTAACACCGTTTGCATTAGAGATACAAGGTTCACCTGAAAAACGATAACCACATTGATACATATGTAATCTAAACTGTTATAAATATTTTTAATATAATTTAACACGCCAATAGTAAAAAATAAATTTTATTAACTAACCATAAAAAGGTTTGTATACAGCAAAGTGTAAAATAACAACCATCGGTGCTTCTTGTGGATTCTGTTCAATGTAAGATAGAATTTGTGTTGCATACGAATTCCATAAAGTGACACTGATTTTATTGCCACTGAAATAAATATATAAAAAATGTTACTAACAAGTTTTCAATGCATAATTCTTTTAGTATGAAAATACTTACTTGCTTCCATATAAGTCGATCTCTAATAGTTTGGCAGGGATACCGATTTTCTTTATGATATCTCTAAATTTGCCATTATCTTGAATAATTCCAATAACATCTGTTCACAACATAAACAAAACAATAGTTATTAAATGCGTTAAGTGATAAATCAAAAGATATCAACAAAATCAAAAGGAATAAAAAAATAAAACACAAGATCCAACAAAACATTAATTATTATTATTATTATTATGTCAATGTGAGAGTCAATACAAATCTAACATTAATGCTTAGTATGTAAATGTACTAACCAATGCATGTATCAGCAGCGATTGTTCCAGAAAGCAACGTGTCAATGGGTGTAATGTTGAATGCGTTAATTTCGCCGACAAAATCATCACATAGTTTTACATCAGTCGTCTTGGAAAAATTTACCCTATGTGAGTTTTTCACATACTTGTACAGATCAGCTTAAGCTACAAAACTTGCTTTTGATATTTTATACCAGCTAGATTCTTTTATCTTGTTATCAAAGGAGTTTATAAGCTGCTTTGGAATAGAAGCATGAACTTTATTTCCCTTAAAGAAACAAAAAATAACACATATTATCATTTATTTGGTACAAAACGTAAAGTAATTATTATAGTTATAATCAAGTCTTACCTCTTCGTCTTGTAATATAAAATCCAGAGAAATAACGATAAGAGGTTTGTCAAGCACATGGTTTATCCACTTCCTTAACACCCTTACCAACATAACTGATTTTTCATTAGCATCACCAAGATCATTCAACATCTTGAAGTTTTTGGTATCCATTCTGTAAATAATCATGTATAGGAAATCATATGTATACTTGCTTATTTATTTTATATTTAAAGTTTACTACTTTATTGGTATATAGATTACTTAATAATGCACAGGGTAATACTAAAATTAATATATATAGTGATTTTTGTGGTTTAACAAGGAAAATACAGTTTAGGTTTACACAATCAAACATATAGCTAGTCTAAAAGCTACAATTAGAACTATTTTGTAATATGATTTTGTTTATTTAGTTTACCCTTCAAAGAGTTATTCTGAGATCATATTGTTCATATATTGGAGTTTTGGTTTTTCATGTGTGCTGGAATATGAAATTGTTAAAAAAGGATTATAGTATATTCACTTTACACATACAAATTCCAAATTCTTCATATCTTACTAACCCACGAAACTTCATCACAAAAATCAATAGTTATGAGAAAAAGGTCAACATTCCAAACTCACGTAAAAAGATTTAGGTCACAAAAGAGTGCAACTTTTATATGCAGAGTAATTATTAGTTTACATGCATCATTAAGATCATGGTTCACTGAGCTTTTATTGATTTTTGGGCAAAAATGGAAAGTAGAAAGCTGGATCCAAATGTAGATTTTCTTAAGGAAGTGACAAAGTTGAAGTAAAAACTTTTAACTAAAAGAATTTCCAAAAACCGAACTAACTTATAAAATCAATAAAATCATAATTCACATCTACATCATCAACAGACAGCAGCACAAAGTGGCAGTAGAGTAAAACAATTAAACAAAGCATCAATTTCACCAAAAACATATGAGTTACATATTTATCAAAATTCATATATAAACTACTTGAAATAAAAAAAATATAAAGTAAAAATCTGTACATTCGGTTCAATTTTGTCGGTTTTTACTAACACAAAAACAAAACTGAACCACAATTTCGGTCTTCACAAAAACATAAAACCAAACCTACAATTTTTGTTTCGATTTGGTTTTTCAGTTTGGTTTATTTCGGTTTCAGATAGGTTTAATGGCAGTGATTTTGCTGTGAAATTTAATTCTATCCATATTAAGATGTTTAGATCCAATTTAAAAGATGACGTATGGTGTTCATTTCAGCTACAAATATTAAAAAGGTTGGCCTTAAAAGTCAAATTTTATATAAGAGTAGAACATGCAAAGAGTGGTGTTTTACCATGTTGAGGTTACATGGTACTCAACATATTTTAAAAAAAATATATTCCGATTCAGTTTCAGATTTGCTACTGAAACTGAAAAAACCAAACCGAACCGAACAAAGTGATTCATGGTCATATAGATTAACCAATGTAGATTCATGAGGTTAATACCCTGATTTTAATTATAATACAACCAACAACACTAACAGTAACATCAGCAAATATAAATATTATAATCTAACATACTGTATGTAGCTGGATTGAAAGGTTTGGTTGGATCTTTAAACACGTATTGGTGGATGCTGAAGAAACAGAGGTATCGATAATTGTAACAGAGGTTGGGATGGTTGTATATTTATAACGATTACCGTATGAGTTTTATTATACTTATAATAGGTAAAGATACACCCTAGATTAAATAGGGATTTGAATTAAATTATTATTATTGTTGAAGGAATATCATTATTTAAATTATATTCAGCTACAAATTAAATTTAATACATCTCCTAATATTCAGCTACAAATAATCTGATTAGAATTTGTTTCCAAATCATATATATTACAATATGACTAAATTAATAGTATCTATTAATTAACATAATCATATCTATATCACCAAATTTATCAAATTTATGTTTAAAATTTAAACTAATAGTAGTTAATTAAACAGAGGTATAATTAATACTTTATTAATTATGAAAATTCATTAATACAATGCTTTCACATTTGTTTTGACTACGTAAATTAGATAATTTTCAATGTTAAAGAATCAACTGCAATATAATTAATTTGGCACGTGAATAGTGCAAATATACTGAGAAAATAATAAGCTGATGATTACAACAATATATGCTTACCAAGCATGTCATCATCGCCTCTGATGGTAAACCATCACAACTCCATGGTGTTGACCTTTTGACTTTGTTGGTCAACATTAGTCGACTTTCCTGGAACTGGTGGGATAGGCAAAGAGCTTATTTTGTTAAGGATTTGCATGAGTTGGTCTTTGTTTCGTAATGGTGGAGAACTCCTGGTTATGTTTTCGGTGTTTCCTAATATTTAAAGAACCACAAATATTAGATTGTTGAAAAAATGGCAGAAAGAAACGAAGAAGGTATTTTGGTAATTATACCTTGAGTTGCTTTTATTATTTTCGTTTAATACATGTGAAGCAGCATCTTCTGGTTGAGTTTTTCTTCTTCTCCTGTTGTGGCCCGCAAGCCTACGCCTGCAGCTTCGTTTACCCTCATCAAACTCAGAAAGAAGGTGAAACCTAAAACATAAAAAGTTACCAAATTACCCTCAATTGAAATATAAGAGACTTAGTTAATTAACTAACCAACCTGATGCACTGTTGACAAAATGGTTTAGCCACGAGCCTTAAACTGTCCCACTCCCAATTTCTAGGGTTCCAATTGTTTCCGGACTCATCTAAACTTCAATTTAATCTTTGAAAATACTGTTGCTGTTGCTGCTGCTGTTGCAGCACACAGTTTGTGCTTTGAAACGGTATGCCTCGTTTCTTGGCGATTATCAATAACGATTGAATTAACACAAAATTGAACCGTAAACGTTAGGAATGAGAAGTTATACTTGATTTCTGCATAAAAATCCAGCAGCTTTTTGAATCAGGCAATTCATAAGACAAAATGCATTAGAAGTAGACTTTGGTCACACTTTTATTAGATCCATTTTGACATAATACACAACCAAATTATAGATGTATCATTATTCAAGCAGAATTAGCTACATGAGTATTTATATAAAAATATTCATGAAAATCAAATGAGAAAGAAAAAAGACAGTGATCTTTGGGAGGAAAAGTTTGAAACAATAGTTGGTTCTTACAAGGAACCCCCCTCGTAGTAATAAAAATGAAAATTATTCTAAGCGTGATTTATATACACATAATCAGCAAGATTTCAAGGATAGTATGCCTAAATCACCCAACTACATCTTGCATTATTAAAAGAAAAAAGAAACACACAATGAAAAACACAATCAGCAGATTTTACACTACTAACAGTTTGGTCACAGACATATCAGTTCAACCACCTAATTAAGCCAAATCATTGAGCAAATTATCAGACTTACTCGAGTTTTCTGACCGAAAACACCATACGACTTCCAATTTGCTTAGATAAACGCACTCTTCATCATCCCGTCGTTGATTGATTCATACCATTGATCATTAGCGGTAGATGACGATGGAGTATTTTACCAAAAAATTAGAACTTGAAATTGAAATCAATTTGATCGTAAAATTAGGATGATTCTGCTTGTAGATTCGGTGTCTCCGTTCCGAATGAGGGGGCGGTGGAAGAGTTAGGGTTTAGAGGATATTGTTGTAAACGTTATTGTTTATGAAATATTATTAAATCCCCATTTCATAAAACAAATTTTAGTTTTATAATATAAAAAAGAAGAAAGTCATACGTGAAGTTATATTTAATAATTAATATAAGAATTAAAATAAAAGATAATAATTTAAAACTAAAAGTTACAGCTATTTTCTAATTTCCTTTAATTTTTTTAATTATTTTTTGTATTCTCTTTCAACTAACCAAACATTCATCTAAGCAATCTTTCTTCTTCTTCTTCTTCACAAACAACTAGAATTTATGTCCGACGATTCAGGTGCAATTCGATTCGTCCAAGTATTCATTTCGGTATGAAGATAGAGACAGAGATCTAGGGCTAAAATTCGTTTTGGGGCTATGGCGGTGGTGAGGGTGTTAACAGCCGGCTTTTGAAGGAAATTGTGACAGTGAGGATGGTGGAATTAGTAACTGGGTTTTTAAGCAAATGAAACCTTCATTCTTCTTTCTCTTCTTTCTTTTAAGAAAATAAATGAAATATAATAAGAAAAGAGAGAGGAGAGAGAGGTATATATATATACACACTAGCCTTTAGCCCGCGTGTTACGCGGGTTTTGTTAGGTTTTTGTTTTTTTATAATTTGTTTTGCTAACGATATGTTTTATTTTTCAATTGAGTTAAATTAACACGTATGTATTAGTTTGTTAGGTTTATTATATTTTTTAATGTTTAAAACTCTTTCAATTAAGATGGGCATGTCTATATTTGGGTTGGAAGTTTGAAGATTAGAGCGAAGATGATGAACCAATCGTCTATATCAAAGAATGGTATTATATTGGGGATTCGGGTTGAGTGGGAAGACGGCACCCAAGGCTTTTACTTGTTCTGGGGGGAAGACTCAACAGATTTGATATTTTTGATGGGTTTAGATAGTTTGAAGATGGCGAGCAAGGAAGCTAAGAGTGCATTTGGAGTTAATGAATAAAATAATACACCCTTTATTCGAGTAAAAAATGTTACAATTAATATTACGCATTACAAAAAATAATAATGATTATCAAATATATTTTTTATAACTGAGTCAAAAATTTTGAACTTTCCCTACGACTTGTAGTTTAAAGACGGCATAATAACTTTTCATAAAAAAAACCCTCAAAATTCACGGTTTAAATCGAAACTTTAATTCATACAGTGCCATCCATAAAGCAAAAGTAAATAATAAAATTGAAAATATGACAAAGAAATGGCCTAAATAAAGTTCATTTTCTTACACAACCAAAACTTATATTCAATCAGATTTGTCAAAATAACTAACCGTAATTAATCACACCGGCGGGTGACTTTAATAGAAATTTAACCGAAGTACCGAAACAAATCTTGACTATTTCCGCCATTTACATGACCATTCTGATCGCGAATCATTTGCCTATATGCTTCAACCTCTTTTCCAAGAAATGTTTCTCCCTTTCTCCTCAACAATTTCTTTCAAAATACTCATTTATTCAGCATCATAAGCCGATTTTTCTTTTATCATTCTTTGATAATGTAACAACTCCATCTTTGCAGTGGATTTCTCCTCTTGTAAACGAAGAATCATCGACATCGCTTCATTTGCAGCGCATGCAACCACGTTTCTTTCCTTCTCAAGCTCAACATTGAGTGTTGCGCGTGCAACTTGTGCCTGGTCAACTCGTGTGTCAACAAAACAATCATCTTTTCTTTATCATCCTCATTAGAATTCAATAAAAAAATCATGAACTGCAAATGGAAACAAAATATCATAAATGACACAAATTTATAGCTTGCATACATGATTTAAGTTTTTTTTTTTTTGTTCTTCGTCTGAAACGATATTAAACATTCATATTCTCTAAAAACTTATATGATACTGACTTATATGATACTTGTAATCACTCTTAAAAATTCATCATTAACTGAAACAAATTGAGATGCACCATCTTTCTATATTTTTGTTTAATAGAAATCAGCTTATAAAAATGGACAACGTATTTCAAAATATGTAACTAATGATTACAAAAAATTGTTTTCAGTTTGAATTTTGATAATCTACGTTTTCAAAACTTATTTTTTTTCAATATAAAATAAACTTTCGAATTTAAAGATCGTTAGCTAAGAACCCCCATTCTCATCATAAATCTCATGATATTGCTAAACTCAAAAGTAGATTTCAAATTGAATTCTTTCATCCATACATACAAAATTTCAATTCGCAATATGCATATACAATTGGATAACCATAAACATTAACACATACATGAAGGAATGGTCATGCCCGAGTGATGATGATCAAATTGCACAGCTTGTTGAACTCCAAAGGCTTGATGATCTATAAGAGGTCTCTTTAACTTTTTCAACCTGAAAAGCTCATAACTTTTGATGTTAATTTTTTAGTTGATAAATAAGATATTATGAAGGATTTCTCAATCATATGCCACAATAAAAATACCTTGGATATTTATGTGATTTAGTCGTTATTTTTATTACCATGATTCCATGAATAATTTAATAAAACCGACGCAGTTCTGGAACGATCAATAGCTCAAGCAACTTTGTGATTAATCAAAGGCGATAAATTGAACCACAGGTTCCATAAACTCTGTTCTTATTGCATCAAAACTTAATCAAACACTAACTCAATAATAAACCCTACACTTTATTTATGCTAAACGAAAGAAAAAATATAAACATGGAAACAAAATAAACGTAAATAATAAAAGATAAAATATAAAATAGACTTTCGAATTTGAAGTAAGATATTTTGCATAAAAAACATTAAACATCTTTTCTTGTTATAAAAAATTAGGCTAATAGCTGGAGTTTCGGGTCTATTTAGGTGATCGATTATGGCTAAAAAATATAAAAAGGTTTTGGGTTTGTTAAATCAGCTTTCGGGCTATTTCCGGTCAGGTAAGACGGATGTTGTTCACTCAGGTTTCTTGTGACTTCGGGTGGAGTTCAACAATTGAGTTCAGGTCGGGTAAACATTCTTACTCAAGCTATGAGCTTTTTTTTCCCTTTTTTTTATCTCAACCCGGTGTCGTTATTAACCGTAATCCAATACCAGAACTGACCCGAAATCAACCGACATAAACTCAAATACCGAGCCCAACCCATCTAAGCAAACCTATTAACACAAAATTATGTTATGCTAGCATAATTTTCTAGACTTGGTAATGCTTGCTCACGTTTACTCAATTCACCATGTGTGAATATACATGTACATATATGCGTATACACATACATGTGTGCCATTCAGTTTACAAATGATGATTTCTTTAGTTCATGAATACAACATTATTTATAATAGTAATTCTTCTTTAATGACTTATTTTAACCGACGAGATTACAAATACTATCCACGAAAAAAAGATTGAATTTCAGGTTTAATAGGTTTAATAGTCTGAGACATCTTGCAGACATGGACGGACAAAAAAAACTTGATTAATAAATGTATCATAAAAACTTAAACTTGAAACACAATGTTCCTAAGTAAAATGCAAGACTTACCAAACACAATTGAAATGGCCCTTTGAAACTACCTGTGCTTTCTAGTTTCTACCTTCACCAGATTTTCTGCACATAACAACAGAGAAACATAAACACATTAATAAACCTAAGTAAAATGTAAGATTTGTATGAAAAGAAATTCAACACACCCAACAAAAAGGTATTACCTTTTACAAACGACTGGTAAAAGTCGAACTGCGATACGCCATCTAAAATGTCAACCAAACCTGCAAGGTTCAACAAAACTACAAATTAAAATCAAATAAAAAAATAAATAGTCGATCTGTAATGCGAAATGTTTAATTCATGTGTGTACAGTGAATATTAAGTGGTCTAAACCGAGAAAGCTACTCCGGGATCGGCTAAGGAATCAATTATTTCCAGCTATCTTTTTATATCACACCTCTGTTTTTTGCCTAGCTGCAACATCAACACAAAATCCTTTAAAATCCCTCGAAAACAGCTTTATAAATTACCATTTAGCTCACAATAGTAGCAGTAAAAGTACACAAGTAGTAATTTAAAATCAATAGTTTTTAAAGAAAAATGGTAGTCCTTGATCTAAGTAGCTTGTAGCCTGTATTTCGTTTATTTAATTTTATAAGATTAAAAGAAAGAACCTGATATTCTATTTATTTAGAACCTGAAACGGGGTTACTTCTTAGCAATGCAACTGTTAAGATTTGATATGAGAAAAATCGAGATGACATGTTATAAAAGAAGACAACACGCTACTGGCGTATTTCGACTGTTGTACACTTTCCTCGATCTCAAACTACAAAATCAATTCGCCTAACAAAAAATCCAGTGAAACGACTTACCCAAATCTACCGTCGCAGTCGAAGAAGAATGGTATTCCCTGCCTTACATGCTTCAAATTAATGTCGAGCGAAAGGGGATTTCTGAAGTAAAAAAAGAGGCAAACGGAAGTATTATTATTATTATTTATTATGTAATGGAAAAATGCTCAAACGTTGAGAACACGTGTAAGTATTGGAAAGGCTTGGTAAACTCAACGCCTGCATCACTCTACTCTTGGAGTCTTGGTTGTACTCTGCGCATTAAAAATTGTACTGCAAAGTGAATAGTTACTTTCGTGTCTACCACCGGCATTACTAATTAATATATAGTGTTCGTGTACAGGTAATGCTCAAATTTCCAATACAGTTTATATGTATGTGTGTCGTAGAACGACCACGGCTAACTGAGAAGACCACCGGTATAGTTAACTCGGGGACCTTAACAACACAAATTGTATCTAAACATGTTCTGAAAGTGCATTGATTCAGTGTCAAATGTATATGTAAATAGTTTCAATTATTTAGGAAGTAATAGATTATTTATAGTTCAAAATTAAAATCAATCAAATCCAAAAACTGTTCTGAACCTGAGAATTAGTCTCGGCTTCTTGGTGGAGCATGTTAACCAATTCTTGCAACTCAAGAGCAAGACCTGCAGATTAAGTTTTTATAGAGGTTAATTAGAGTTTTCTGTTGCTATCTTTTTAATAAATAAGCTTGTTGATTCATCTAGTAATCTTTCTTGACATTCACTTTTTTTTTCCAGAAACAGATATAATATTTATAAACCCAATTGATAAACTCACAGTTTAAGCTAACACGAACATACAACTAACATTTTCATACGTTAATCCACACACACCCTCATCGAGTAATCGGAGAACAGCAAGATAAATAAAAACATACAATGATTGTATCACCCTATAAGCATAACATAATCAAAATTAGTTCTGGTGGTAACAGAGATTAGAACCACCAATTAACTGACGTTAATCCACACACACCATCATCGAGTAATTGGAGAACAGCAAGATAAATAAAAGCATACAATGATTGTATTAGGCAGCGGGTATAAAACGCAATCGAAAACCAGAAATTAGGGTTCATGACTACACGAGTAACACACAAATACACAACAGATACGATAAATAAACTCAATTAACGAAGAATTATGATAATTGTTGTAATCTTAATTACCTACGATGATTGTAAACACTAAACAGAAGGAGATGAGAATTCTAGTAAGGCACTTGTTAGTCAGCAGGTTTAGGGCTAGAGAGAGAGAGATAAGTGAAGTTGAAATTAGAAAGAGGTAGGAATTAATTATGACCCGAGAGTTATCCGGGTCAAACTGGGTAATTATGGTGTCTTTTCATAAAAGAGGGAGCGACCACATCGTGACACGTAGGATTTTTTAGGTTTCGTTTATATATATTATAGATACGTGTGTGTGTGTGTTATTTAAATATCTTTATTTATTCTCTTTATTAACTTTTATTTATTAACTAAATTGTAGAATTATAAAACTACCCTCATGTGCCTTGCACATGTCAAGATTTAACGAAAAAATTAACGTGGTTAGTGCCAAAGAACGAAACATGAAAGGAATTTGAAACATGATATACGTCTTTTGCTATTTCTTTTGTTAAAGAACGTCTACTGAAAAAACGATCAAACATAAAGTACGCATTTTGCTATTTTGTCTATATTTTATTATAGGTATAAGATAGGTTGTTACTCTTTCATATCCCTCATTATTCTAATTCAAAATAGATGTTGTTCAAGAAATACATGGATTGTAACACCCCGGCTTAAGCGGAAACGCCCGAGTGTGACGTACAGATTGTTCAAACACACGTGACACTATTTTGTGACCATAATAACATTAATTCATTAATAAGCCAAGTAAAACAAGTTCAAAAGTAATAATACAAGTTCAAACCAAAACACAACCATAACAATAGTTCTTTTATTTAAATACCCTAGGTATTCTAAGTGTCTTCTAGTCCTTCATCCTCTAATCACGGTACCTGTAACATATGTATAAAATAAAGTCAGCTATAAATAGCCGGTGAGTTTCCACAGTTTTAAATACATACATAAAAACCGTACAACTCATGGACAAGTGATAAACGAGCAAGTAAGCCCTTTCCAGTTGGTAACAACCAACGTACTTGGGTAATCGCGCAAGTAAGGTCCTTTCCAATTGGTAACAACCACGTACTTGGATAATGAGGCCCTTTTCCACTCGATACAAAATGGACCGGAGTGCAAGGGAAGCGTATGATCATACTTAATGAGGCTTCCCAATCGTGCAAGTAATACAAGTAGCACACAAGTCCATATACGAATTGTAGTTTGTAATAGAAGAAACAATGCTTGAATTTTTATAAGGATACATATGCTACCCCAAAACATTAAAACATTAAAAAGGGGAGGTGAAAAACTTACCTTAATGATTGAGGCGAAAAGGGAATAAGTACTTGAAACCGTTTGAGAATAACCACAATCGAACACGTCACGTAAGCCGAAGCAAACAATCCGCGCTAACTAAATTGAGTAAAAACAAGACTTAATCGATAATCGTATGGGGTGTTTTTATTGTAAAACTTGTAATGAATATTTTATATTATTTTCTATTCTTTGATTATAATATTATTATTTATGCTTTAACGATAAATCGGTTATTAGTACGATTTAAGCACTTTAATGGCGAGAAAACAAAGTTATATGTTCGAAAAGCTTGAATTATTGATTATAAGTTATAATTATAATTAATGCGTTGACTAGACGATTTTTAGGAATTTAAAGTTTACTTTACGTTTATTAAACGATTTTTAATAGCGGCTTACGAAAACGAACAACTTGGTTTTTAAGTGTAAAATAGTGAGATTTATTTTATAGTTAATTTACATAATTTTTATTTAATTTAAAAAGGTTTTTATAAATTTATTTTGATTTTTAAATGATTAAAATTGATTAATTAATAAACCTGGAAATTAAATAAAATAATAAAAAATATATGATTGACCGGGGTTTCGAACCCAGGTCTTGAGGTTATAATGTTCGTGCCTTACCAGTTGCTCTAGGGTTCATATTCGTTAAGGTCTTGATTATTATTATGTATAAATTATAAATTTTAAAGTTATATAATAATAATAATAATAATAATAATAATAACAGAACAGGTTATAAAAAAAATAACATCATGGACGCGTGACCTGGGTTTCGAACTCGGGTCCAGAGCTTGTAACGTGAAGGCCTTAACCAGTTGGTCTGTGTGAAACATTCGTTTTAAGTATAAAAAAACATAGATATATATAATATATTTCAGGTTCATCTTCTTCATATGAACCATAGATTTTACAATCGACTAATCTGTTCAAGGTTTGGTGAAATTAGTTTAGGGTTTTTAATCATTGATGTTACGACAGTAAAAAACATATATCAATTACCTTTAACGTTTTGATTTGGCCGAGATTAAGGTCGTCTGAATAAAATAAATAAGAACTCCCAATTACAGATTACTCAGTGTATTAGAGGGGGATTTAGAGGAATAAGCAAGTTGGTCTAAGGTCTAAGCTACTATTTATACTAAGTGGAGTAGTGTATTCGTTGATTTGATTTTCTGGATTTTCCGGCGGGGATCACTGTGACATCTGCCCCGATCCGACCCGACCCAGGTACCCGTTTCTCTGACCCGATCTCTTTCTTTTATGATTTAATATTTATTTATACTTATACTTTATTTTTAATAATAATAATATATTTTCCTTCCCGCCTCTTTCTCTCTCTTTCTTTCCGCCGTCCCGTCCCTCTTCTCTCTTTCCGCCTTCTTTTCCCCTCTTGTCGCCGTCCCGCCCTTACGCCTTGTTTCCCTCTTTTTCTTCTCTTTGCTTGTCCTTTGTTCCTTCCCGCCTAAGGTTGTCTGCGCAGCTCCACGGGCCAGACTCCTTACAAGGAAGCCTGCGTGAAGACCACCTGTTACAGCGATACGCGAGACGAACTCTTCTCGCAGCGCGCTAAGAATTGTAATTCTTCTCGCAGCGCGCTAAGAACGGTAGTTCTTCCCGCGACGCGCTAAGGATTTGTAGTTCTTCTCGCAGCGCGCTAAGAATCGTAGTTCATCCCTCGACGCGCGAAGAATTATAGTTCTTCCCGCGGCGCGCTAGGAATTTTAGTTCCTCCCGCGGCGCGCTAAGAAATGTGATTCTTCCCGCGGCGCGCTTAGAAATGTAGTTCTTTCCGCGACGCGTTAAGGTTGGTTCCGTCTGCCTTCGCGCTCGCGCCCTCTTGACCTTCTCTGTCTGCCTTCGCGCCTTAGCTTTCTCGCGCTAACCCTTTGAGTTTTCTTCTGTTTAATCTAGCCATTTGCTTTTGTGTTGTCTTATCTTTTGTGCTGTTGACCTAATCTGCTTTATGTCTGAAAAGCCACTTTCGGCGCAGCATGCGCACCAACCCCATTGGTTGGCAGAAAAAGTGACTGACATTATCTTTTGAGATCTGCTGTTTCCATGCTTGACCAGTACCTTTTTCTGAACCGCCCATGCCTTTTTACTGTTAACCTGTCAGCTTTTTTCTCTTTTTCCCTGCTACCATATCTTTTGA
Organism: Bidens hawaiensis; assembly: GCF_021521415.1. Classification (NCBI taxonomy): domain Eukaryota; kingdom Viridiplantae; phylum Streptophyta; class Magnoliopsida; order Asterales; family Asteraceae; genus Bidens; species Bidens hawaiensis. The sequence continues at coordinate 54,284 of NW_027505866.1, forward strand.
TATCTTTTGCTTTTGGAATCTTTTGCTTTTTGAGATCTTTTTTCCCCTTTTCTAGGGATTGTGTTCCCTAGGGTTTCTCTATAAATAATAGTATTATTTTTCCTAACACTACACACACAAAACACTTAATCTCTCCTGTTCTTCCTTGCTCTCTGCCGTTGATCCTCTGCCGTCTCTCTTTGCCTCCGTCTTCCTCCCTATTCTGCCCTGCTTTTCCGGTAATATATAATATATATAATAATTTACTTATTAATTATGCTAACTCATAATCAAGACTTAAAACCAATCATTAAAACAATAATCTTATTTATAGGTTAACTTGTGCTTGTTTAAAGTTGGTTCTTGCTTTATCTTACACCGCATCGTTTATCAAGTGAGTAATCTCGTACCTAATCCCTTTTTATTTTTAATGTTTTGGGATGTTCATGTGTTCGTACAAACTTGAGTCTTAAACTGGTTTATGAACTTTAGTCGCGCAGTATCCCATGTGTTGAGGACGTTTACTTGGCTGTTTATTTGTATGTGTGTATCATTAACCGCTTTGTTCGGCCTATTCCGCAGTTTTCATGGATCCATTAGATGAACACGGGAGACCTATCGTTTACGGTTTTCTTTGTTTACACTTGCACAGATGTTTTCTCGTTTTTGTGCTCAATTGGGAGCACGGATTGAACTATGAACTATGAGCTATGATCTATTTAGGCTTGATCACAATCTGATTGCACCCTTGTTAAACACCAGACATACACGTGTTGCGCGCAGATTTATTGTTATCTATGTATTGTATTAAACTTGATTTCTCACCAACACGCAAGTGTTTGACGTTTATTTTAACACATGTTCAGGTTTGCAGTAGCTGTTTTGGAGCTTGTGGACACATAGGAAGTTTTCTTTATTTTGGACCTAGATTAAAATGTATCAAGACAAGTTATTTGTTCTAACATTTTGCCTTATAATATATTGATTTATGTTATCTTGTGTTTACTTTGCGCGTGCGCGAATTAATGTATTTATTAAATATTGACACCCAATAGTGTCACGAGTAATGAAACAATATGTGGCGCCCCGATGTATAATCCGCCTTTGGTCGGGGTGTTACAATCACGGCTTTATTTACGGCGAATAAACGCAATTAACTTGTTGGTTAATGTTTTATATTGGCGGAGAAACGCGTTTACATATTTATTTGGTTAAAACGACGAAGTTTGGTGGTGTTTGTGGTTTAGATTCATGCAACAAGACAGGACATGTCGCAACAAATTATTGGAAGAAATCAATGACTTGCTTTAATTGCAAGGAGATCGGACATCTCAGTTTTGAATCTCCGAAGAAAAATATTGTAGCTGGTGGAGGTGCTGGAGGAAGCAGCACCAAGAATGATAGGAATAAGGGAAACGCTCGAGTCTTTGTACTTGACACCAAAAAGGCTGCGAACTTACCAGACACCATCACCGGTACGCTTTTAGTTAATAACGTTTATGCAAGAGTTATATTTGATTCAGGTGCAAATCAAAGTTTTATTGATTATAAGTTTTGTAATTTATTAAACGAACCTTTAAAGAAATTGAATAAAACTATAAACGTCAAAACAACCAGTGGTGAGATAGTTAAGATTTCAGAAACCGTAGAAAACGGAAAGATGCTTTTAGCAGGCTACGTCATACGCTTACAGTTATTACCAATGACTTTAGTTGGCTTTGACATCGTTTTAGGTATGGACTGGTTACCCGATCACCATACCCGTATCATTTGTAATAAGAAAACCATAGAACTCTAAGCCCCTGACAAGATGATCTTAATGAAACATAATTACTTTTATGATTTGTAAACAATTTAATAAACGAGTGATTCACTTCATGTTCAGGTAATGTGATAACAAACTAGTCACAGATTCTTTTAAGTTGATTGCGTAGTAATTACTAGACCTAGTAGTTTGGTTGTGATGACAAACGAAACCCTATCCGAATTGTTGACAGAACTGAGCGCAATCTACCCAATTACCAGTTTTATATTATGAAAACCAATTATTAAGTAATGACTAACGGTTATCAAATCAATGACATAAGAATATAATCCTAAATGTTGATGCACACAACCTAATAGTTGATGCAAGATTTGATAAACAAAACACAAACGGTTTAAACAATCAATTAATAAAGCAAAGCAAGATAAATAAGATAATCAATCAAGCTTTGAAACAATTAAGAACATAAAATTCGATCATAACAAGTTTTTATAAAATCCTACACCTGAAGTGGTCACGAGGGGGTTTAATCTTGCCTTTGTATCATGAACACAAAAATCATCCAAGAGTTGTAGAGAGAAAGACTTGTTATGAGAACTCTGAATTGTCGTCCAAAAACCCTACTTGTGCGTCACTCCTTGAAAAACCTCGTACAAAAATTCAATTCCCATACTCTTTCATTAAAATCCAAGTAATAAGTCCATGTCTCGTTAAAAGCCCAAGATGCCAATTAGTGGAGTATACTTAAATTTCATTTTATATTTCAGTTTCGTGAATGCTACATTGCTACTCTGCCACATTAAAATAGAGTAATAGATATATCATTTGCATCCCATTTATTTCAATTTAATTATTAATTCAAAATGCTTTATAAAAAAAATTGAAGGCAGCCACTGATTGGACTACCCTAAAGTTACTGTATCTATAGGTTTCCATTTATATATACCAGATCTAATAATATTCTAATAACAATCTTCAAAACCCATCTTTATCTTCCCAAATAAGATTCAAAACTGCTAACTAATGAGAAATAATAATACCCTTAAAAACCCATGTCTCTATCAATATTATTTCTCTCAGACATTTTCACAAACACCTGGTGTGCACAACTGGATCTAATAATAATCTAACAATAATATGCAAAACCCATGTGTATCACTACCCAAGTAAGATTCAAAGGTGCAACTAATGAGTGATTTGAGGATAGATTTAATACCCTTGAATCGAATTCTTTCAGAATTGGTGGTTAGATCATAAAACCCAGTAGGGTTTAAGCTTGAAATCTGGTGATTGTTGGTGATAATGGAGATTTGGAGTTTGATTGATTGATGGAATGGTGAATTGTGGAAGAGTAAAGAGTAATCAAGGTTCGGATACTTCAAGAATTGGTAAAATGGAGGCTACAAGTAAACGGTCAATGGTGATGTTGTTGGTGCGTTGAATATGTTGTTACTGTAGGTTAGCTACAGTAGCGCCGCCCACTTCCCTTTATATATAGATAAATTATATACTATATATAAGCTATAAATTATAACAACAATATATAATGATATAATTAGTAATAATCTCGATGCATTTTATAAATAGTTAACATGTAAATGCGAGTACCAAAACCACAACGATAATTTATGCTAGTCTAATTTGGGGTTTTTCAATTTCACTATTAATTGACCCGAATTAGCTTCTGACCCTTTTATATTTTTTGTTTCTTATGTTATTTTGGACATGTTGGAGCCGAGTTCAATCTTAGTCTCACACCGACATCCGAGCCAAACACGAACCGACACTTACTTAACTCTTGTTTCTTTAATATCTAGAGAAACTCAATAATTTTTGGTAATTTGGTTCGTTTCTTCCTAGTTTTAATCATGGTTAAATATTATGAAATTTAGGTTTTTCATATAATTTGGTTGGCTCGCTTATTTCATGTCACATCCCAACCGACGGTTGAATATGTCGAGGTGAGACGGTGATTGTTCATAGCACATGATACTACGTATTATAATAGTTGTGTAATTCAATTCAGTATCAAGCAACACAAAGATACAATAAAATAAATTGTTTTATAGTAAGCTAGGTCCAACTATGTAATCCTATATCTTGCACCAAGTAATCACACACAAATTTCCAATACCTGAAAAACATGTGAGAGTGTCAACTAAAAAGTAGTTTGTGAGAACATAAGTTTTAAGTTGAGAGCATTCCATATGGGTTGAGTTACTTGCATACTTTGTAATCACAACCAAACCTTTGACACGTTTAGCGAGTCTTCTAACGATTATACTATTATGTTTAATGTTTAATGTTTAATGATAGTCGAATTCTGAAAACACATGCCTCTACTCGAGGCCTGCGTGGGTGGGTCGGGCCAATAGATATATCATCATACTACCACATGCTTAGCAAGTTAATGATTGCCAATGCGAATATGTATACACTTGTAAGGATCACACATAACGAATAGTATGAAATAAAGCTTGAATCAAATAGCATGTATAGAACATAGAATAAATAAGTTGCATGTTTTCCACCCTAAAGTATAAAACGTTTAAAAGCATGTAAAAGAGGCTATGAACTTACCTTTGTTGATGAATTGAGACTCGCAACACTTTGGTTTAGAGCCCTAATGATCAAGAAAGTTTTTATTAGGATGTTACTTTATTTCGGTGGAATAGAATTTCTAACCTCAGGTTCTCAGGAAAAGGTAAGTGGGCCCATTCACGCCCGGACACGCCACTTTATTTTTCCTTAGGCCATAGCCTTGTTGACAGAACCCTTGGTGAATATCTATAGATTTGGTGTATGTTTGGAAGTACAAAATGGATTTTGTGGTTTCATGTGATAATTTTATGGTTTAGAGGTTTAGATTATCTTTTCCAGTAACAAATAAGTTGCTTGTTGTTCAAAACACGAATTTTTAAAAATAGTAAACCTTTGAGCTAGATTACGAAAATTTTATATGTTGTAACTGTATGAGTTTTTTAGCTTACATATTTTTTATAAGATTTAAATGTTTATTTAAAAAAAATATAAAATTCGTAGCCTACCGATGGGTCTGATTCAGAGTCAGTTTAGTAGAATAATCACTAAAAATCGATACTTTAACGAATTAAGGCGATTCCAGTTGAATAATTTTTCTGATTCAAAGTTCTACAATATATACAAAAATTGGATCATAATTCGTAAGCATGGGTGAGTTATGGCATTTGTTTCGAGGCCAAAGTTATCTGTTAGGATTTTCAGCAAGATCCTTTGTTTAAGAAAAATAGTAAAAATGTTTTTAAATTTTATAAAATTATACGCCAAAAATTACAGAGATACTAGACACATAAAGAACCAACTTAGGATTTTGAAATTTGTGATTTAGATATATTATGAATGTGATCTAAGCGTTGAAATAAAGGTTTTTCTATATAATGAAAGAACAAAACATTAAATGAAAACCAGAACTTACTAGGAATGAAACAACTTGTGAATCTTTGAGAGGATGAGGATCAAGACTTTGCAACCTTGGAGATTTGGAATATGCAGGTTTGAAATGAATTTTGAGAGTGCTAAGGGGCTCTATTTATAGGGTAGTTTAGAGAAGAGATTAAGATAAATCTTATCTTACTATACTATTAAAGTAATACAAGGTTTTCACATAGCATTCAACTAGCATGTCCACATAAGCTTCCAACTCATCAATTTTCCATTTATATAATTTTCACATGTTAATTTGAACAATAATTTTAAACATTAACTTATAAGTTGAAGAAAATTTCAAAATAAATGGCTATAATCATCATTTATTGAGTAATAAAGACAATTAATTGTTTTTATTGTTATTTTTTTAAATTTTGAGACTTTTTTTTTTTGAATTTTGGAAAATTATTTATGAACGTTTGGACTGGGTGTATGGATGTTTGGATTGAAATGGTGGTTTAAGTCACGAGGTTTGGATTATATTCTTGCTTTATTAAACACGCGGTTTAATAAAAATTGTAATTATATCTCATTGCTATATTCATATTTTTACCATTCTTTATGTTGTGTACTTAAATATTTTATAATTTGAAAAGAATAGTTTTTTATAACGCACAACTTATGTTGCAACGTCTACATATTTACGCTTCATAGTTTACAACATATGACTTCAATAGAAATATGTGGCATAACTTAGAATTGTATTTTAAATTGCTATTTTTCTTTATTTGTCTTTGTGTGTTGGATTCTTTAATTAAAACAACAATGTGATACGCTATAATAATAATAACGCTAGATTATCTGGCGTTTACAATGTAACACCCCGGCTTTAAGCGGAATATGCCCGGGTAACGTACATATCATTCATAAGCTCGTAACGCTATTAATGCGACATTAATTTTAATTAATTCATTTCATATCATCAAAAATACACACCTTGTTCATAAATAAAAGAAAACAATAACAATTCATCGAAAAAGTAAACAAGTTCTTTATTTCAAATATCCTAAGGCAAACTAATTATCTTCGTCCTTAGCACACCATCGGTTCAACATGTAACACGTTGAAAATAATATATTTTGTCAACAATTAAGTTGGTGAGTTTTCATAAGTTTTTGATTATACATATATATATAAAACTCGCGATTCAACAGTCGTAATGCAATAAGTATTCAAGCGTAAAATAAATGAAATCAAATAGTGTCGTCCTCCCGTTCATTTAGCCGAAGCCGTTGAAGTCGGGGAAATGAGAACCACCTTACATAAACTACCGAATTCGTAACGTTAGACGGCGTGGGTACGTCCGTCGGACCCTCCCACTATGTGTATGCGTTTGCGTTTGCGTTTGCGTAACTTCCACCATAAAAACAATATACACATTGCAAGCAAGTTCACGTATAATCATAAACAATATACACGAATAATATTAACATGTACGATATAAGTGAATCGGTTTGTAACCAGTCACACAACTAACGAAAGAAAAACTTGTGACGTGCTACCCCCAAAATATTATAAAACGTTAAAATGGGGTTATGAATAAGTCACTTGGAATGAGGAATACGGTAATAAGAAGACGATAAAGATTAGAGTAAGCTAGTTGGTCCCATGAGAATTCCACACAATTTGTCCTAATTATTAAGGAATAAATAAAATAAATACTTGAACGAAATAGACGGACAAGATACACGGAGATGGGTTTATAGCGGATTTGGGGTCGTTAACGTATTAGATGTATTTTATAGATTATTAATATAGGTGAAATCAAATTTTATTAATTTTAAATTATAACAAGACTTCATATTTGCTTATTAAATGAAAACCATTTATAATATAAATGTCGATTTTATTTATAAAGAAAAAATTTTATGTAATCCATTTTAATAGTTTAACAAAGAGAAGTAACACATTTATTATTATTATTATTATTATTATTATTATTATTTAGGTATAAAGAGTATAGATAAATAAATAATTAAATATCTTTATATATGTATATAAATATATATGTATATGAAAAATTATTTTATGACTTTATTAGGTTTCGGTTCGTTTAAACAAGCGTAATATATATAAGTTTTTAATACCAATATATGTCTAGTTAGTATGGTTTAATAAAAGAAGAAAAATAAAACAAATAAATGAAAAGCATAAAAACCGGACCAGGGGAGTTTTGAACCTGCGCTCCTGGCCGGGTTTAACGTTGGCTTCATGTGCATTGGCCACTGGACCAGTACCTTAACTTGTTTACAGAAGCAGAAACGAAAAGATATAACCATTAGTTCAAACAAAAGCCCTAATTAACATAAACCCTAAATCATACAAATCCCAATTCGATGGTCCTTTACCCTCTGTCGATTAAAATTGACAGAGGGGTTTTAATAACCATTAAAATCCGACCCTAACCCATATACTATTTACCTGAAATGGTTACGGATGGTATGAGAACGGCGAGCTAGGGTTTCGGCCAAAGGGTGAGATCAAACGAGTCCAATAATTGATTCAACGCTGCAATTAGGATTGGGCTTAGGTTCGCATAGTGCTAGGGAGTGTGAGGTACAAGTTAATTGTGTTTTGGTTGAATATTTATAGGCTAACAAGGTCAGCTTAGTCCGCGGCCCTAGAGTTAAAGAAATTGATATGATCGAGCTGTCAATTAACGAACTTTCTATAATGTTTGATTTCGCGTTGAACAAGAAACAAATATGCGCGTCCAATTCCGTGATTCCTGGGTTAATTGAATCAAAATGATGGAAAGGGGGGGGGGGGTCGTCGGTGGTGACGGGGTGAGGAAGAAAAGGGGGGAAAAGGTTTTAGTTAATTTGCAATAGGGTCCTTTGGGTTTGGTTGAGGATCAAGAATGGATAAAACTATAGTTTAGGGATCAAAATGCACATGTTATATACTTTAAACGATTTTTGAATAATTAAATCGAGCCACACGTAAATACAATGAAGATAAAAATCAGTTAGCATAGGTAATATTCTAACATCTTTATTAAATAAGAAGATCCAATAAAAACGACTACATTAAACGGATACAACATTAAACCGAAATTGACGAATGTCACATACAATTCATCAAAATGTATATAATACACATACGTATGCGCGCGCACACCTACACACCCACACCCACCCACACACACAGACACACACACACACACACACACACACACACACACACACACATATATATATATATATGAAGTTTGATATATTTTCCGTCCGCAGTTAGATATATAATTTAACTAGGTTTGAATTTAAAATCTGGATAAGGCAAATCTTGGAGATCAAGAATAGAATATTCTATAAGATTCCTTTTAATTTAAATTAAATTAATAATGATGAATTTTTAATGTTACATGTTATAAAATATTAATCTAGCCATTCACGGTTAAACATGCCACATTAATGATTAAGCATGTATATGATGAAATGAACACAGAATCATGTAATTGTGCATATGATAATAATGTTACTAACTAAAAATAAATAGTATATGATTCCATAATAATATAGACGGTGAACTAATACACGAACTTTATTAAATACCAATATTGTAAAACTCGCTAGGCAGTCCCTAGACGACCGACCCCCTTGTAGGGAGTACTCGGAGTACTCGGGGAGGACTCGGCTTGTACTCGGGCATGATAAATATAACGTAAACTAATTATTGGATATTATACATGTGTTAAGTCAAGCATAATTCACATCAAAATAAACATAATTCATATGAAAAAAATATACAATTCAAAAAATTCATGTTTTGTTGTTATTTTCACTTTTTACTTAGTTTTACTCTTTTTTGTTATTTTAATAGTTTATTGGATTACATCGAAACAGAAGGCAAGCGGGCAACAAGCTGCGCCGCTACCCCCGTTTTGAATCGCAAAACCCAATCTTTTAAAAACTATATTTGCTGATCTTGGAGTCATAACATTACTATGCATGACCCGCTGAACACGGGTAAGTAGCTCCACAGCTTCAGGCGCAAGGAAACCAAAAGTGTCAAAAGCAAAAGGAATCCCGAGTAAAAAAAATTGGTGGCCGAGTTGACCTTGGAGGCCAAGTAATCCCGAGTACTTAGACTTTTGACCGAGTTGGACCTTGGCGAGTAATAGTGGCCGAGTTGGAAAAAGGCGCCAAGGTTGATGTCCGAGGACCTTGGAATCGGAATCGCCGATTCCAAGGCCTTGGAATCCGACTTTTACAACAGTGTTAAATACAAGTATAAAATACTAGCAATTTCATGCATGGACATGCATAGATGTTATATTCCACGCGCACCTTCTTTCTCATTAACTCGCCTATCATCAAAGGTGAGTAATCGCATCCCCTTTTTTATACTTTTGTTTTGGGGGCTTTATGCGTATAAAAATATATGTTTATTATACCGCAATATCTCAACTACATTCTAATAATTGCTTGTTGTGTACTTGCTTCAATTAATTGTTACATGATATTTGACTATGTGTTTATTTAGTCGGTTGGTATCTCATCCTCATCCTCATAGTATGATCATACGCAATCCGAATACTTGGCCTAGTGTCGAGGGAAAGGAATTAATTGTTTACATTTATTGTTGTAATTCACAATCGCAAATAGAATCGGTCATCTTTATTATATAAAATATGAAATCATGGTAATTTGCTCTAACACTTGTTGTTGACACATATATATTGTTTTTACGCATATTCCATGTCGTTTTTTGGGATGATTGCAAGTTTGAAGACTTATATAGTTTGGACCTTAGGTTATTTAAAATAATACGACAATTGTTTTGTGTTTCTTTTGGATGATGTAACAATATTTGGTTTTTGTTTCAATAAATGCTTTGTGTGTACTTTGGTCGAAGATGAGATGACTATTGCTACTTATTAAAAATATTGTCTTTAAGTTATGATATGAATCTTAGTCGTGTCCCGACATTTACGCTGTAGATTGGGTGTGACAGTCGCATGTTGCATTTTGGTGTTGACCATAGGAGCGCAAAACACACTTAACTCATTATCTGATATAGAGTTTGTAACGCTACACACAAAGACATGTAACGTATTATATAATTTGGTTCACTAAGAGCCATGTCCATTATTAGGTTTGCTAATTAGCTAATATCTTTTATCTACAATAAATATTTATTGGATTTGAGTAATATTCCATTACTCGTAACAACAATATTGTATGCTTTGCTTGTAAAGAGCTTATGGATTTGTTTTTTGTTGACAAGTAAAGGCTTATCAAGAGATCACCCATCTTGTACTACTCTTTGTGTTGAAGCCGAAATTATCTCGAGAACCAACCTCTTTATTCTCACGGGTTGAAATGCTTCCCTACATCTCATCCTTCTTAAACCCAACCAATAGGTAGCTATTTATAAGTTTTACTATATATGATTATTATTTTTGTATACATTAGTTGTTTAGAATAATATTAAAAGTTCACACATGTAAGCCCATATAAAACAATCAATTAATCAGGTTAATCGTGTCATAAACTTGTTAAATTGAATGAGTTTTGTCAATTACATGAGACGGTTACGAGTGATTGTGAGTAGATGAGAAAAAAACTACTATATGAGAAGGTTAAATTTGGAGTTTCATTTTTCAACACTGTATAATTTTTTAATATTTTTCGAATATGGTTATGAGTGGCAGAGAGAAAAATGATAATGATAAAAATATTAAAATATATTATTTAATTGAAAATGAGAAAAAAAAATAGTTTAATTATATAGATACGAATAGGGACCAGGAGTTCCCCATCCATATGCACATAATTACAATAAAAATAACTAATTCTTCTCTCTCATATATAATTAAATAATATTTTTTATACTTTCATCGCTCTCTCACACGCTCACAAAAACTTTAAAAAATACTAAAAAGTTATTTTTGTGTAAAAAATGCAACATCAAATGTAACATTCTCGTATCATATTTTATTTATTTCTGTGTGAATATTATATTGTCCCTCCCTAATAAAACCTTAACGAAGACCCCCAAAAGAAAGAAAGTGTGTAACCCAACCCTAGACCTGGTTGAAATCAAGGGTGTGGACTGGAGAGATGGTGAATACGTCAGTGGTAAACACATACCCGTTGTCAAGCTACTCCTTCGGCACCAAAGAACCCAAAATGGAGAAAGATACCTCTGTTGCTGATCGTCTTGCTCGTATGAAACTCAAGTACGCAAACCCCTTTTTTTTTAATGGATATACGTATTTTATGTAATATTATTATTGGGTTTCTTTGTTTTAGGGTTTTTTTTTTCTTTTTTGAGGTTAATTACGGATCAATCGTACGGCAATTTAGGGGTTTCAGACTTGTAAATCAAGAATTGAAACCTGACCCAGATTTCTAATGGTTTTTTCGGGTTCGGGTTGGTTTAATCGGGTTTCAAATATCTAAGAAAACAAAACAAAAAAAAGAATAAAGTTAAGAAAGATATTTTGTTTATTATCATGTTCTTCCAGTTTAAATTTTGTGTTTCGGGTTTTAAATCTAGAACCAAAACCCGGCCTAAATTTCTGACGGTTTTTTCGGGTTTTAGTTTTTGTCTGGTTGGGTTTATCGGCTTTCGACAGTGGGCGCTAGTCGGGTGGTGGGGTAGAGACTAGCGATTAATAGGGATTAATTGGATTGAAATTTATTTGTAATTTATCAAATACACACACACACACACATATATATATACACACACACTATACCAGATCTTATATATAAAATTTTCAATTTTGATTGATTTTGACCAAAAGCGATTAATCGACGACTAGTCTAGGTGCGGTTTTCACAACCACGGTTTCGAGTATCTAAGTAAACAAAAAAAAGTTTGAAGCATATTCATCTTCACTTGTAAACTAAATAACCAAACAATAAATATTAGATCGGTTATGTTACTTTTAGCAAAATTAATCTAAACATGGATATGATATTCCAGGTTTTGAAGGGTCAAAAGTTGGATGTTTATATAATAATCAAATATATATTTGATTATTTTGACTTTGGGGGGTTAATCGTGTCGGGTTGGGGCTTGAAATGTTTAACCCGAGTCCAACCATGCTTTTTTTGTGTATAAAACATCAACCCTAAGGCCTAATCCAAACACACTTAAATCGTGTACCTACACGAACCGTTTACCTCATTTGTCTAAGCGTGTCAAATGGGTTAGCGGGTTGGTGGGTAATGAGCAAGTTGTAAATGTGTTAATCGGATTGATTGGTTGTAAAAAATGGATTAAACAAGTTAGTGGGTCAACAAGTTTAAATAAACGGCCTATACAGGCTACATGACAATCAAACCCGACCCGTTTTTTGAAAGGATTAGACATGCATGATTGCCTGCCAACTGAAAACCTGATTATTTTCGTGTTGTGTTAGAATCTGCCACCCTATATTGTCTGATAATTAGAAAACCTCAAAATCTTAACAATTTTTTACCAAAATGTTATGACTTATAATTAAGACTTCGTTAGCAGTAATCACTTATATTTTCATCCAAACCCATCCTTCAACTATTACAAATAAATAGGCAAGGTTTGGACTTTGAACATTGATATTTAGTTCTGCGTAGCTACCGGAGGATCGAAATTTATAATACTAAAAGTGAAAGTTTCGTTTAAGAAAAATTGAGGAAGAACAAATTAAGTTTGAACACATTAATATTGAATGCCAGGATTCTTTGTCTTCATGATATTCATATGGATATCATAGTTGAAAATTGTTATAACATGTAACTCATGATTTAAGTTATAAACCATAGGCTACGTGATTTCTTTGTTATTATGTCGCCTGCATAAAGTTGATGAAGTGAATAAACATTTTGGTTATGCAGCTATATGAAGGAAGGTATGAGGACCAGTGTTGAAGCAATCTTACTGGTAAGTTATGATTGTGCATTTTGATGTATTTTTTGATCGTTGTGTTAATCATTCCTCTGTTTGCTGCGGGATAAATGGTTGACAGACTGAGTAGAAGTTCTTTTTGACTTTTTGAGTCATTGACTTATAGTCATCGTTAATTTGTTATCGTCTTTTTAGTTTCAAGAAAATCATCAGTCTTTGAAAAATGCTAAAAGGACAAGAGAAAAAGAACACTACTCATTATTTGGGGGTGTGCATGGGTTGGTTTTCGTCTCAAACTGAACCAAAATCCGAAAATTTGGCTTTTAGGGTTTTGAAAACCGTTCAGTTTTTTTTCTTGGTTTTACCATTTGGGCTTGAAAATATTGGGCAAAAAGGCTCAAAATAATGAATTTGGGCCTGAAACTTTTGGCATAGTGTGTTCTGTTAATTAATTATTAATTGATTGCTACACATTTGGACCTAAAGTTTTAGGCTACACCTTTAAAGTACTTGAAATTGGTTTTCCAGTTCAAATCGGTTCGGTTCAGTTTTTTTGGTTTTTGGTTGGTCGCAAAACCGAAACCAAACTGAAAAATCGGTTTTCAAAAGCATAAAACCAAGCTGCTGGTTTTTTTTATTGGGTTTGGTTATTTTGGTTATGTTATGTCAGTTATTCTGGTTGCGGCTTGGTTATTTTAGTTTCTTGCGCACCTCTACATTATAAGAATGAATAATATGGGACAAAATTTGCCAAGTATTATGGTGATTTTTCCCATTATCATTAGGCTAATGAACTTGTTGTTTGTACACAACATTATATAAATCTTTGTATGATTTTATATCTGTAACTCTTGTTTCAAAATTGTTTAATGAACTTGCAGGTGCAAGAGCATAATCATCCGCATATTCTACTTCTGCAAATCGGGAACACGTTCTGTAAACTTCCTGGAGGTCGACTGAAGCCTGGAGAAAACGGTATTACATTCCACTCAATTATCTTTGACCATCACATATAAATCTATTTATGCAAACTTGACTCGTGTATATTTATTTCCAATTTTTATTTTGCAGAAATTGAAGGGTTGAAAAGAAAATTGTCAAGCAAACTTGCTGCTAATTCTCCTAATATGCAACCGAACTGGCAGGTTTGTTAGTTTTACTGAATTATTTGAATTTTTTGTTCTTCTGTTCTCGCTATGAAAAAATTTATATAATTTTGCGAGCAGAAGCGGAGATTTGTGAACCATTATCATAACCTCAATGCAATGAAATCCTCAATGCAATGAAATGAGGCAATGCATTCGTTTTCTTTTTCATGATTTGAGTGAATGGTTAACTTAGGGGTGTAAACGAGCCGAACTCGAGCTCGTGTTATCTTGGGGACTTGAGCTTGGCTCGTTTAACTTAGAAGAGCTCAAGCTTGGCTCATTTCAAGCTCTATTTCTGAAGCTTAGGCTCGTGAGTAGTTTTTGAAGCTTGAATTTGGCTTGGGTTTGGCACGGCTTGGCTCATTTAACTTACAAGAACCCGAATTCGGCTTGTTTCGAGGTCTTTTTCTTAAGCTCATGCTGGGCTCGTGTGTAGTGTTTCAGGCTCGAGTTCTGCTCGGGCTTGTTTTATTTATTTCTTGTTAGTTGTTTTATTAGTTAATTTTTATATATATATTTATAATTATTCATATTTATGTTTTTGATTTTAGTATCTATATCTACAATAAAATATATTTTTTCATTTTATCCTATATTTAGGCATAATAATAGTTTTTTTTAATATGTTAGATTGTTAACTAAAATATATATAAATAATAGGTTCGTTTAGGCATGTGAGCTTACTCAAGTTTGTTTCTTAAATGAGCTTCTTTTAAGGCTTGTGTTTGGTTCGAGCTCATTTAAGCCAGGGTCGATTCAAGCTTTTTAGCGAGTCGATCCCATGTAGCTCACAAGTGGATTGGTTCGGCTCGTTTGCATCACTAATGGAAATACTGCAAATATGTGACTACAATGTTTACAGAAAGTTTTGCCTCAACTTGTTGATATTATCATAATATTTTTGTTAATTATGTGACCAGTCAACATCGGTTCGTGATTTTGCAGATTGGCGAGTGTGTGGCTGTATGGTGGAGGCCAAACTTTGAAACTATCATGTACCCATATTGCCCTCCACACATCTCAAAACCCAAGGTTTGTTAAATTATGTACATATAAATCTTATTACACAAAACGGTTCTTTTCAATATATTTATATTTTTATATTTTAATTCAGGAATGCAAGAAACTTTATGTTGTACACTTATCGGAAAGAGAGTACTTCGCTGTGCCCAAAAATCTCAAACTTCTTGCTGTACCACTCTTTGAGCTGTATGATAATGTTCAGGTAAATATTATTAGTCTTTATAAGATTTTGTGCACGGGTTACATTATTTTTAAAATTATTAATGTTAATAAATGGTAAATTTTATTTATGTGCAGAGGTATGGACCGGTAATTTCAACCATTCCGCAACAGCTCTCGAGATTTCAGTTCAACATGATTTCGTCATGAATATGCGTCATCCGATTCAAGCATTTGAGTTCAAAAGTTTAGATTTTGGTAACAAACTTTCATTAAAAGTCATCTTATTTACAGAACTTGATTTGAGGATTGAATTCAGTGTTAACTTTGGTAGTTTGTTGTACTTGTTTGTGGTAGAGACTAGAGATGGTTTAAGTTCAGCCTATTGACTATTTTGAGTTGTATTTTATTTACTGAAGTTGTTATATATTGTTTTTGGTTGGACTATTTTTAGTTGTATTTTATTTGTAACATAAAACAACTATGATCAAAGTGATTATTGGACGCAGTAAGATAATTATTTAATTTTAAAGGCTACTAGTTATTCAAATTACAAAGTACTTAATATTTCATATTTATAGTTTTCATTGTATGTAACTTTTTACTTGACCATTGTACCCTCTATTTATTTATTTATTTTTGCACTCCCGACTTGTATCATGAAACAGTAAAACATGCTATAGAAGGTATAGATGTACTGAATTAAAAATAAGTATATTTGACATAATTCTTTTTCTTCCCGGGTGAATAGCTAAATAGTGAATACCAACAAATTCTAAAATAATATACCTAATAAAGTCTTTGCTTTGGATCATGTGTTCTTGCTTTGTACATAAGAGATTGAAAAAAAACCGAACCCAGAACTCGACCCGAAAAAAGCCCAGAACCCGGTTTTCTTTATACCCGAGCTCGTACCTGGCCCTACCGTAGGGTACGAATATGCATATTAGTATCAAAACCCGTACCCAGAACTGAACCCGATTTGTACTTGGTAGTGTCCAAAAACCGGAATTGGTTCCATACCTGAAAGGAACCGGAGTTTTCCAATACCCGAAACTGGGTTTTCACATACTTGATCTATACCCGAAAAGTATATGAAAAATACCTCAAAAAAGCACCACCTCTTAAAAGTCTCAATCTATACTCGAAAACTACAACCCCCCCCCCCCCCCCCCCCCCCCCCCCCCCCCCCCGAAAATAGGGTTTATTTAATACCTAAAAAGGGTATTCAAATACTCGGTTTTGAATACCTAGTTCTACACACTGCCTGAACCCACACGCATAAGATATGATTTTTAAAAGACAATACCGGGACCCGAATCCGACCCAGGTATGGTCAATGCCCGGTCATACCCGAAACCGGGTATTAGAAAAACCCGATTTATGCATCCCAAGTGAAATTGATTTCTCTCAAAGCTCCTCCACAAATGATCTCTTGGATCATCATGCGTTGGGCCATCGTCTAAAAGGTGCTAAGAACTAAACGTTTCGCAATCATATACTCTACATGCTGGTTAATTTGGATAACTAACTCTTAATGCTATTGCCTTCTAAGGCTACGTACGGTATCTCTAATCCAAGACAACAAAGTCAATAAAACATTATGAATATTCACATTATCAAAATACTAATTCATTAGCTGGAAAATGAACAAATAGCACATTTAATTTGACCAACGACATTCATTAACTGGCCCCCTAACTATACAAATACCCAAAATGGTCATTACAAGAACGACCGAACCGACCGTTTAAATCTATCGTTCGACGGTTTATGAAACCAAAAACATCTTGACACGTGTCATCAAAACAACAAGATCTGTCATCATACTAATTTATTATGTTGGTCGGCTGATCTATTCGTTCGACCGTTTGCTTTAAAAATTAATCATTTTCTAAAATTCCCGATCGAATAGACCAATTGATCGACAAATTAGATCAGTCGGCCGATGGAATTCATCAGTCGCCCAACATAATAGATCAGTAAGATGGCAGATCTTGTTGTTTTGAGAACACATGTCAAGATTATATAAACCGTCGGATGAAAGATAAACAACCGGTCTGACTGTTCTTAGAGTGGTCATTTTAAATATTTGTATAATTGACGGGTTAGTTAAAGAATATGATTGGTCAAATAGACTATTTTGGTCTTTTCTCTTTATTAGCTGCTTGTTGCTATGATTATGTCATATAAATGTTGCTATTTACAAAGAAGTGTCAGTTTATTGCTTATTTAATTTGCTATAATAAAATTTGGGAGACAAGAAAACATGCTACGAATATTATATACTCTATATAGAGACATAGTCTTCTGGACATACAATAATGATCGGTTTGACTCTTTGACCACATTAAAATCTTCTGGCGGGTCCCTTCTTTGAAAGTATATTTGTTTGTAACTTTGTGACTTCATTGACTTGCGTCCTACTATTCAAATGCCAAATATAGACAAAAAGTTAAAAGTGGAGATTTATTTTTAGAAAATTATTATATGTTACGAAATAAAAGTTTATTCACTAGTGATTAAACTGTTATGACCTAGTGACCTGTCTAAAAAGTGAAAAGCTAAACCAAACTTTAGTTTTACATATTTGGTTCCGTTCAAAAAAAAAAAAAGGTGTTACATATATGGTTACAAGCTAAAGGCTAAAGAATAAAACAATATGAATGGTGGGTGGGGGGAGTAAATAAATCAATTACGCTCTATTCTTGAGATTAATAAACGAAAGAAAAGTAATTTAGGAGAGAAAATAAAGTAAGGGAAAAAATATATTATTTGATTGCTTTTTCTCGAATTTACAAGAAATAAAAAGAAATTAAAGAATTTTGAAAGAAATGGATTTTACTTTCTCTCCAAATCCGTCCACATTGGAAGGAAAGTTAGAAGGGAAATTGTTAAAAAAATTTCTTTTTCTTCTTAACATTAAAAAACTTGGGAACGCAATACTGAAGTTATAGAAAAAAACATGTTAAAACTAATAGAAAGTCGTACCAACCTACCGGTTCCAGAGATTTGATTAGCTAGTTGAGTCGTTGCAACCAATTCAAACGTGACATTGAATTATATAAATGATATGCCAAAAACATACTTGGTATTTAAGATTTGCGTCTTTTTTTTTACTTCATTGTAAGAGATGATGTAATTATTCTAATAATATACATATTAAAGTATAGACTAATTTATGACAACAAAATTAAAATGTTATTTATGAACTATGAACATCTACTTATACATAAAAACATATGTACTTGATTTTAACTTTAAAATAAATTGGTGTAGTTGTCATGATATCTATGAATTTAGGGTAACATGGCAAGGTCCCCTACATGCTGGCCATTGAAATAACTCATGATAAGTATGGGTTCAAATTGTCATTTTCAAAGAAGATATATAGTTACCCAGGCCAATTTAATTTACTTCTATGGCCATAGGAGTGGTGGTGTAAAATAGATTGAGCTTTTTTAAGTTTGAGTTTACAGGGACGTTAATTTTTTTTAACGACCAACAAAGTAGCTATTCGTTAAAATCGATCATGATAGATGAGTTTACGGTATGATTTTGATAGATGATTTAACCATTTGGTTTAGAAGCTCGGAACCA
The DNA here is from genome assembly GCF_021521415.1 of Bidens hawaiensis. Classification (NCBI taxonomy): domain Eukaryota; kingdom Viridiplantae; phylum Streptophyta; class Magnoliopsida; order Asterales; family Asteraceae; genus Bidens; species Bidens hawaiensis. The sequence continues at coordinate 73,262 of NW_027505866.1, forward strand.
GCCGTTAATTTTATTATTTATTTATATCTATACTTTCTACGTAGTTATGTTTATGCATTAAATTTCTAGTGCAAACAAATTTTTGAAAAATATAAAGATAATGATTTAAAGAAATGGTTCAAACCGTCAACACCAAATCATAAAGCCGACCTCTCTGAAAGACCGACCCGATCAACCTTGCCCGGTTATTTGTGGTTTCATAGAATGTAGTTAGCTGTTCGCCCAGAGGTTTTTTTAAACCGGTCGAACAGCGTCGTGAGTACCTCTACTTTTTAGCTAGTTAAACTAATTATGATATTTTAGGTTTAGCTTGTCTTGTTTCAATCTTCATGTATAAAGTTTAAACTTGGTTTGTAAGATTTATTTCAAGCTCAAGCTGGTTGAATATTCAACTCATTTGTTATTTATTAATTATTTTATAAACATAAATATACAATTATAATGTTTTATAACCATGAATTTTATATATGAGTTATGTTATTCAGTTATTTATTGTAATTTTGTGTAGGACGACGTAATTAAGAGTGAATAACATATATGGTGCCGGTGGTTTGAAATGAGTTATTTGAATACTAAGGTACGTTTAAAAGTAACATTTATGGTTTATGGCTCTATTTTTGTAACGAGTTTGGTTTATAAGGTTAATTTTCATCAAGTATTCTTATAACTTTAGGTAAGCAGGTCATTTATCTATTTATAACTTGAGGGGCGATTAGTGTAGTTAATTCTATTTTAATTACTATACCATACGTTATTTGTGTAATGGCTAAGTTAAGATATACAAGGCTTTTAAGTAAAGGTAATCATGAACATGAAAAAGCAATGTACCGTTCAATAACTATGTATAAGGATTAGTTAAATTTCTTAATTGACTTCGAGCCTCTTATTATTGCTTTTCAGTTTGTTTTTTAAAATTAACATGTAATAATATTGATATTTTTTAAATATAACAAAGTTGGTCACAAAACCATAATATGCATATAAGTATACCAACATGTGAGTTCGGTTAATTTTTCACCTTACATTTATGGTAACTATGTGTAGTATATTTCACTTTTGATGTCGTGAACTGTTTGCGGTAGAATGTTACATGAAAGTGGTTGTTTAACGAAGTGACACCAATTTTTGGCCTTAAATGTATGCAACTATTAATGAAACGAAACTAATGGGATTTAAAAAATATTCTCTTATTTTAAATGTCATCGAACATACATTAAGAAATACTAAATTAACCCTCGGCTTAATTACTTAGCCCTTAGGTTGAAGTTAGATGCTTCTCACGGGGTTGAAATATAATCTGGTTGAAAGAGGGGAGACACCTGCAAAATAGAACACCGTGAGCTTGTTATGAGAAGGAGATGGTTTGGGGTTGGGGGGGTTCTCGTAACCACCCTAGGACATGAGAATCAGTATAAGGAATTGATCTGGTATGGATACAAGTTATCGTTGAGCACTAGTGAGTGTTCTTGCGGAAATGTAATTAAGATCCTTTTACCGTTGGAGGTTTAATGTTATTTATAGCCGGATGGAAAGGGAGAAGGTATGGGTCACCTGCCATGTTTGGAATTCCACAAATTAGAGGGCTTACACGTGCTGAAGGGAAGTTGGTGAACAAAGTAGTTGACTGATGGTGACATTTGTACTATGTAGTACTATTGACGATGTGTTGTCAGTTTCTTATTGGCTAGACGTCCTTTTTAATGAGATACTTTCTTTTTGCACCATACCTAGGAAGATCTTTGGCGCCACTTATCCCGATATGTCAGAGAATGTTTGGCGCCTGGTAGAACTTTATAAGCGTGATTGTCTGCCAGCGCCCTGTACTTTTGTACTCAGTGTGGCTATTCCGCTGAGACTACATAGGTTCACCTTGCAGGGGGCATGTGCCGCCTCTTAGGTGGGTGTACGACTCTACCTCTTCAACTCCCCCCAGTCCATTGTTTTCCTTCTATGGAAATAACGAAGGGAATTGTGAACTGACGAGGCAATATGAGTATTTTCTTGAAGTCCCCCCCGGCTATTCTTCCTCGCGGGAGGGTTACCCTCATTGGAACAAGTTAGCAGCTTCAATCTTAGGCGAAAACCCTTTTGGGTGGAAGGTTATTAGGAACCTTCCTTAGGTGGAAACCTTTTCGGTGGAAGGTTATTGAAAACCTTCCTACAGGTCGTAGCATTTTTGGCGGAAGGTTACTTAAAACCTTCCTTAGGTGGAAGCCTTTTTGGCGGAAGGTTATTGAAAACTTTCCTTATGCGGAAGACTCTTTGGTGGAAGGTTATTGAAAGCCTTCCTTAGGCGGAAGACCTTTCCAACGGAAGGTTATCGGGAACCTCTTTTAGGCGGAAGCCTTTTTGGCGAAAGGTTACTGAAAACCTTCCTTAGGCGGAAGCCTCTTTGGCGGAAGATTATTGAAAACCTTCCTTAGGCGGAAACATTTCATGGTGGAAGGTACTTTGTGTGTTTTTGGTACCCACCTGCTGAGGTGTCTTGCCGGCTGTATCTTGGTGGGAGAAATTTGAGACATGTTATCTTAGTGATGAGGATAAGAGCGCATGTGTAATGGGACGTGGATGTGACCGTTACTTTTTGCAGGAAGCTTTTTCGTCTATGTCAGGCGCGTGGCCGAGAATTCCGATGACGCGCCCAGCTGTAAAACACCTGACGGTTTGTTTCTCATGCATGGCGCCGTTTGATTGGTCCAACAGTTTCTCTCCCCTCGGTAACCACGCCGTCCCATTAATTGTGATGGGTATATATGTAGGGGTATGGAATCCATTTGCACACTATTCATTCCAGAATTCTTTGCTTCCTTTGCATATTTCCTTCTTCTTCCTCCGACAAATCGATTTCCGGAAAATATTCATCTTCTCCGGCGAATATCTTCCCGAAATCCTTTGTCTCCCAATTTGTTCTTGATCTCTGGTTCCCAACGAGATAAGGATAATGGAAAGAAAAAGGCCCTTATGATGGACGTCGTGGGTTGCTGGATGACCCAGGCCGATTTTGATGAGATAGCGGCCGCTTATTGGATAGATCCATCATTCGAGCCGGAGTTGCCAGCTCCCGGCAAGATGATTAAGGACGCTCCTACCGGAAATATTACCGTGTTTAAGGAGCTTTTCACGACCGGGAACTTTTGTCTCCTGATGACCCGGTTCGTGTTGGCGGTGTTAGACACATTTGGGTTGCACCTGACCCAGATTCATCTACTCGGGATGGCGCGCCTCCGCCATTTCGAGTTTACTTGTCACTGTTTGGGGATATCCCCTTTAGTTGACAAGTTAATGGCGTTCCATTACGTCCGTAATTCCCATGGCTACTACAACTTGTACACCCGATCGGGGTCCAAGGTGATTGCTGGGGAGGCGCCCAAGAGCCTACATGACTAGAATAGATTTTCTTCTATGTCACTGCGCGGGTGGTTCCCCACGCTTTGAGCTTCTTCGAGGGGAAGGAGTTGGCAGAGCCCAACAATACTGACTGGTACAACACCTTGCAGTGCAGCTTGTCCCCACTCCAGCATTATCCTGAGTGGGCGTTGGTGTTCTTTGGGATGAGCCGCATCTGGGAGGATCCCATGAAGGTTCCCACCATCAAGAATGGGGGGCAAGGTACTTTCTGATTCTTTATACTTAGGGCTTGTCTCCCTTTATTTTATCTGACTTGATCTATTTTACAGTTGTGGATGATCCTCTATTGTTGCTGCAGCATGCTCCTGAAGGAGTTAAGACACTGTTCCGGCGGGCGCTGGGTCCAAAGGTGGAACCCATGCTGGCGCAGACGACTAATAATTTCATTTTCCCCACCCCGGCGGATCAGGATTTGCCGCCACGTCTGAGCTTCACGAACCCTAAAGAGGGTTAGTATCTGTGGCTATTGTTGTTTGTAACAATTAAAATGTGACATTCGTCAATTTCGGGTCTTGTTTGTATTCGTTTTTGTATTTGTTTATTATGTAAACCGACCTGATTTGTAAACCAAAGCTTATGTTATAATCAAAATGATGGATTTATGTTACAATATTGTTTCACACTTGTTGGGTCTTGAAAACATCCTATTTTTTATTTTTATTTTTATTTATTTGTTTATTTATTTATTTTTGTTGTTTTGTGTTTTTGTCTTGATCCACTTTGCATGAAAACTCTTGTGTCTCACACCCATATTTGACCACCAACCTTACCCTATATATACACCATCTTTCCTCTTCATTTTCCCTTGCTACAACTCCAAAAAAAAAAAAAAACTCTCTCAAACATCAAAGATTTAAGGTTATCTTCTTAAGTGTTCTTGAAGGTTTTTAGTCTTTCATCTTAATTAGTTTATGTAGCCTTATTAATACTTGTTTATAGTTGTTGTAGGTTCTCTGGACGGATCGCACGAGATATCGCGGTCTACTCAGGTGCGGAATCCCTGCGTAGATCGTTACGAGTATAGAACGCAAATCAAACAAACACGATACGATAAACGAACACGTTATATTGATAACCGAACACGTGATACGATATCACTATTATAGACTCGTGAACCAAAACTGCTAACAACTATCACACGATTCACTCTCCAACTCGTTAACCAACTATCCGTAACCTATATATAAATACACGACAACTTCGCCTGATATGTTCAGGCGAAGTTGTCCATAACTTCGCTTGTTCAACAAGTTCGCCTAGGCGAACTTGTTAACAACTTCGCTTATAACAAAAACATAAATAACAATACAGACTCGATTACAGACACTAGACTATGAACTACTGACATTCATGCACCAACAGACTCCCCCTTGGCAGTAGCTTCATATCTTGATCTTTAAGCTCTTGTCTTGTAATCCTGTATCTTCACGCATGCACTCCTTCTCTAACACATACCGTGACTACTCGCTGATATTTCCTTGCTTCATCCTTCCAAGCAGGAATATAGAATATCTTCTTTTCATTCAACACTTGCAGATCAGCTTTCGATAAGTTAACAAGATGCATCGGATCATACACCCTCAGCACTTCTTGTTCGTCTTCGTCTTCCATCACGGCTTCAGCAGTCTGGCAATCAACGTACCACCATTTTAGATTCTTCAACACATCTTGAGGCATAGTCCTCATTGGAACCTCCTTGATGCATCGGATCGGTTTGTACTTCATCACCATCCATGGCTTGCCATCTGCTCTCATTCCCCTTTCTGTATCCTCCACGAGCTTTCCCTTCTGTGGCTTTAATAATTCAAACTTCTTCTCTTTTATGCTTTCTTTCCACACGATCTTCCCAATCACTCTTGTCATGTTGTCGTCACTTCTATTTATCAGGCCCAACCTGGCCAAATCCTTCACCTCACATTCCGGCAACGTATTGAGAGATCTCACAGTTCTTTTGAAGTATTGAATACCATCATAACGCTTCACCACAAACAACTTTATCTGTTCATCATATATCCAACAGATAATTCCCTTCTTCGACTCAGCATAGCCTTTGATGTTATAACTCTTCTTGAACATGGCTGGAACAGCAGGCTTCTTGGTCTTAATAAACCAATGAGCACAGCCTTCATTCCACCTAGGCTGCTCCTCCCACTAAGTCTCATCCATCTCAGTACCCATGTCGGCTTTCTCAACATCTGGGATCTCGTGTTCAACGTCTTCTTCTACTATCTCCCCCTCTTCTATCCCATCTTCAATCACAATCTGTGCGCCAATCTTCTCAATCTCCTCACACGGCAACACATCATCATCAAACACATCATCATCTAGCATATCATCATCTAACTCTCTCAACGCATCAATCACATCATCTTCATCATCAACCATCACCACCTCATCACCACCAACTGCACCTGCAGACTCCCCCTGAGCTGTGGAAGTCCCAAGAGCTTGAGTAGTTCTTGGCAACTCACCACCTGCACCTTTCGGTGCATTGGGATCATCGTCTCTGTCGTTTCTCTTCTTAGTCCTTAACTCGTCGCCTCTACAGCCTGTCTCCCCCTGAGATGCCAAGAACGCCTTCATAGCATCTATAATCCTCCCATGCTCAACCAGGAGGGACGACTGTAGTTGATTTTCTGCTACAAGGCGTTGAATAGCCTGGGTCTGGATAAAGTTGATCCTTGATTGCTCTGCCACGACCCGCTCAAGTGCAGCTATTCTCTGCGAGTCTGAGATGGTTGCATCGAAATCAAATCTCATATTAGATGTATCTGGAGAATACTCAGCAGGGATTTCGAATGCAACTGGGACTTCAGAAGCAGTTGTGGACGTAACCGCAGGTGGTATCGTGACCGACAACCCTGCAGTTGCGACGACCGTCGACTCTACAAACCGTGCCATCACCTCTGAAGGAGTAAGCGTTGGAGGTGGTAACGACACAATCTCCGGAGTCGTCGTCTGTAGTGTAGTGGATGGGATGCCGACGGCTGATGTAGCCACCACAGGAACATCTGCAGCGCTTGTAACCTGTACAGAAGTAGGAACAATTGACATACCTGACAGTGCGGATGGAGCAAAACGTATAACACGTGAAGTCTCTCCAGCTCCCATACCAGCACCTGTCCTTTCACGTCTCGAACGTCTGATCAACTTGTGTATGTCCTCCTCTTCTTCCTCTGACTCACTATCATCCACCGTCCTCTTTCTCTTCCCTAACGTTATCTCTCGTCTCACCATCATCCTTCTCGCCTCATCCATAACCTCGTCAAGATCTGAGTCAGCCACCGTCGTAGCTGCTCTAGTTACAATCACTTCCCGAACCTGTGCAGCAGAGACCTGCACTTCTTCATGTGGATCAAAACGATCCATGTCGAAGAAACCTTGGCCGCCAAATGCAGCATCAAGGTCAACATCCTCCTCAGCCGATACAACAGGCACAGTAGGTACATCACGAGTTGCTCCTGCCTGTTGTGGTTGAGGGTCTCTGAACTCGTCTCCCCGAGCTGGCACATACCCCGGGTTTATCAAGTACCCGAAGAGTGGAGTATGCCTTGGACGACGTTCAGGCTTGCTCCTCGCACTCGAAGTACGACATTGAGCAAAGATACGTTTGCTCACATTCTCCACGTATCTTATCGGGCGTCGTTGAGGCAAATTTGGAGCCACATGGTTCAAGATCATATGGATGAATCTTGGATACATTATGAACCGCTCACGAGCCATCGCCCTCCTTTGTCTGTCGATCTCGTAAAAGACCATCTGACTGAAACTATAACGTTTGTTATAGGTCAGAGCAGTCATTGCGGACTGCATGGTGGTACCCATACCATCAGTGCCCGCCTTCCTCCCAGACATACACACAATCATGACGTGCATGAGGAAGCACCACTGATCGAGCAGGAACCCCTTCCGTCTCTGGGTATCGCCCAATGGACCAGAATAGCCCATTCTTAGAAATGCTCCATCACGAAACGGAGCCACAAACTCCGTAGGGTCGTTCCGAGTCTCCTCTCCAAAGCGTAACGCCACCCGAATTTGTTCAGACGAGAACTGAACTTCTTGGTTGTTGACTGTTGCTCTCATGACCGGGGGCTCAACACGACAATCATACTCCACCGTCTGCCAGAAATCCTCGATATTGGGTAAGGATATCGGCAGAGTCGTCGTGATTGCGTGAAATATCCTCGAGCGAATGAGGAAAGAAATGATCTCACGGTAGTCCTCTACGCCGCTCGCTTCCGGGTCTAAGGTAATGTACATATTGTGACCCGGGAAAAAATGTCTCTGGTTATCTCCGTCATCGCCTCCAGCACCTCCAGCACCAGCTACTGCAGCCATATCTGCAACAAACGAACCAAGTAAGATAAACATTAAAGCATAATACAAGTTCGCTTATTACCATGAGCGAAGTTGTGATAAAGACTGATACCACATGTAGGTCCCCCCGGGGCGTTGCCGATCGATACGAGATCCGCACGAGGTCTAGGAGTGCGGAATCCTCCTAGACTCGTTTATTGGTGTAAAGATGAAGAACACAAACACGTACACGAACAAATACACAAACAAATACAAAAACGGGATAAATAAATCTGCAGATTCTTTATAATAATAATTAAAACACGTTATATACCGTAACATAAACAAAAACGTCCGACCTGAGGTGAGCTCTACCTCGGGTCGTCTCTCACGACACTTCCTCTCTTTTACTCTCTAGACAAATGAACTATAACACAATACTCTTATTTTCTGGATACAAAACCTAAACAAGACACACATATATATAGACAAAACATCTTCTCGGGCTTGGGCTTGGGCCAGTAGGCGAAGTTGTTCATAACTTCGCCTATGGCGAAGTTGTGATAACTTCGCCTAAGGCAAAAGTTGTTACAACTTCGCCGTTGGCGAAGTTGTTCTAACTTCGCCTAAGGCGAAGTTGTGCTAACTTCGCCTGTGGCGTTCCGCTGGTCTGAATTGCATAGCGACGGTCACAAAATGCACCAACAGTTGTGCAACATATATATAATATACACCCCTTGTTTACCTTTGGTAGTTACTTCTCCGATTCCGGTCGGTGAGGTTTCGGACCTAATAAGGCAAGGCTTCATGGAGGACTTCGTGTCCTTGATATATATACATCTATATAACTTGTTCATACATATTAATCTTGCTTATTTCAGTTTGTTGGTCATGTTTACAAGTTCCATGGTTATGGGTTTTTAAGAGTCTATGCCTCGGTTTAACCTTAAATAGCTCTAAACCGTAAACCGAACTTTGTTACTAGTTTTGTTAAATAATTGTTTAAACATACTTATTGTTAGATCTAAGTTTCTAAAATCATTTTTACAAATTCTATGGTTATGGGTTTGTAGAATCTTACCTCGGTCTTAACCCGAAACACGATTCGAACCGAAAACCAAACTTTTGTTTAAAGACTTTATTGTTAACTTTTGGTTGTAAAACTTAAAGTATTTTTATTTGTACATTATTATACAAGTTCTTTAGTGTTTGGACATGTGGAAACCATCTATGAACTTGTTGTGAGATGGAAACCGAACCAAACCGATTCTTACTCGCTTAAGACACACAAGTGTGTTTTTTTTAGCCATCAAGACTTGTATATTTCTTTAAAATTAGTTACAAATTGATTTTTAGTATTTTCTTAAGTACTTGGAAATGTTGGATCCAACTTGATCTCATAGCAAAGTTTGGACCGACAAAACCAAACAGTCGCTTAACGTGCGTTGTTAGTTTTAAAACAATGGAACTACATACTTGGTTAAGTCTTATTAAATTTTATTGAGTTATCTCATAACATTCAATATTTTGGAAAGTTGACTTTGGGTTTGACCAATTATCAAGACCCGAATCGACAACCCGAACACTCGATAAAAAAACCCGTTTTAGTATCTTTATTCCAAAGGGATTTGCATTCTTGCATTTTACTCACCTTATTACTTAACATAGGTTGAGTAAATATTAAGGTTAGATACTTTAACCCGGTTTCGAGCAAACTTACATTTTTAAAGGGTTGTTATTATAAATTCTTAAATAGTTACATTTTAAACCTTGAACTTTAATTATTTACATTTCTCAACATTTATTTTGTTTAAAGACCTTCAAGACAACCTTTCTAAATTCAAGAATTCTTTTCTTTTTAGACATTGTGCGTTAAACTCGTCGTTCCGACAAATCTCCAAATTATCATCTTTCAAGTTTACTACTTGAAGGTGAGTACTTCATACCCCATTTTCCATCTTTTATTTTGGGGGTGACATTTCATTCTTATTCAACAAAATGCTTTATATTTGAATCTTAAACCACAAACGTAGTTGTATACTTTACCTAAATAATTGCTCGATTTGGTGTTCTATGCTTATATGCCTATGTGTTTTTCTCTTTTGGTTGGTGGAACTATAAAATCCTAGACTATTTGGCATCCCCTTATAGCAAGGTGTCGTTAACGTAATGCAATTAACGATAACTATAAAATCCTAGACTATTTGGCATCCACTTATAGCTAGGTGTCGCTAAAGTGTTTAGCGATATCTATTTATCCAAATTACCACTTTTATTTATCGTTTCGTATGCAAGTTTTGTGGCTATCTTTATTATATACTAATATGATTAAACTTATGAATTGCTCACCAACCTTTGTGTTGACAAACTTTATTTTATGAAATGTTGCAGGTTTGCATCTTGGTTGATTTATGATTGTGAAGAAAACGACATCAAAGACTTTAGGATATTAGTAAAAATGAACAATATCAAATTTGCCATATTTTGTGATATCTTGTTTATGGTTATTTTATGGATAATTGTTATGTGACATTTTCGATGTTGTGAAATGAAATGAGTTTATTAAATACTGTCACTTTAATTAGTGTCATGTGCTTATGGACAATCGTTACACCTTGGCAAATTCCGCCGCCTTTGGTCGGGGTGTGACATAAAAGATAATTGTTTTAATTTCTTCTTTTTTAGTTAAGAACTCTCACTTGGTGCGTCTCAGCGGAGTGGAGGATCCAAAGGGCGCCTAGAGGAAGGCTGCTTCCTCCAAGGGCGTCAAGAAGAGGTCCTTGGAGGATGAAGACGATGACGAGATGGCCATATCTGATGTTTTATATGTTTTGCCACATGCTTCCTCCACCACAGTTCATGCCAAGACTGAAACTGTGGTGGATACCATGGTGACTCCACCCACCAGCGTTGGGGCCGTTATTGGTGGTAACATGCCTTCCGCCTTTTAGCTTGGAACCGTCGTGGACACAAACGTGTTTGCCGGTTCTGCTGGCGGGACCGTCGTGGGCGTAATGGCGTTCACTGTTCCACACAATGTGGCGCCCACGACGGAGGAGGAGGAAGAGGTTCCTCTATTTAAAAACCTTGACTTGGCGATTTCGTCAAGTTGCCTGGTTTGGTTACTTCTCCAAGTATGCTTATATCTCCACTTCTTTCTTCGTTTCTCTTTTCTTTTTTTTTTCTGAAATTTGCTAACACTTTCTTGCTTAGAGGCGCGAAAACTGCTTCCGGCGAAGAAGAATGCCCAGAAGAGGCTGGGCAGAAGGATGCTCAAAAGAGGTCGCTCAGAAGACAACTGTTAACGCGCAAGCCTCTTCACCGGTAAAGACGAGTGTGAGTGGATCGTCGAAGGCATTGCTTAAGGTTCCTTTGGAGAGTTCGCCTATGACGACGGAAGTGATTAAATTATCCGAGGCCGAGACCATGGCGACAGCGCAGCATGTGACGGCGGAAGTGGTTATTTTGACCGAGGCCAAAACCCCGACGGAACCATTCCAATCTATGGAGGTGACCTTAGCTAAGTCACCTAAGGTTCGAGAAGAGCAACCGGGGTGGGGGGGGGGGGTGGGGGAGGGGAGAAGTGGAGAAAACCTTCTCTCATGACTTTTTGTTAAAGTCACCAGGTAAGTCCCCATCTAAGGCCCTTGTCCTTGACAGGATTGGGGAGGTTGCGATCGGTAAATTTGATGACAACCTTGGATTTGGGATTGGCGCCGGCGCTAGTGTTGGTGCGTGGTCCAAGGGTGCAAATCTGAGCGAGCCATCGAGGCGAGCGAACTATGCTTTCCTCGGTAGAACATTACTCGTGGCCCCGATTTTGAAGACCCAGTTGTCAGCGTCAATTTTTTGGAGCATTACTTCCCACTTGGGAAATGCATAGCTTGCAAGTTCTAGCCTCGCAGTAACCTATCCTCTGATGCTGGCTACAACGCTGTCCGGGGTCTCTCTAGCCTGAAAGAGCTGATTCGCAAGAATCGGATCCTTCATGTAGAAAAAATTGAATCCGACCCCGCTAGGAGAGAGTTGGAACTTGCCATGAAGGGCTGTGATGAGGCCGCTTGGAAGGCGGACTGGGAGGCGTTAGAGCACCGCCATGTTCTGGCTACTACAAAGGAAAAGCAGAAGAAGGCGGAGGAAGACTTGACAGAGTCTTCCCACGAGCATGCTGAGCGCTACAAGGAGTTCTAGGCCGTGTGCAAGAAATCCAACGAAGATCATGTAGAAGCAAGCGGCCGGGCTTTGGCTGCGCGGGAGGCCGTTGCTAAGTGATGTAACCCAAAGTGTACATCTTATTGCATTGAATTATCCTCATATTTGTGTTGAACTCCATGCAAATTCATTGGTTTTGGTACTTATTAGAGTTATTTGTGAAATTGCAGGTCTGGGCGCCCGCCCGACAAAGAAAACATGAAAAGAGGGCGTTTCGGGGACAAAATAAGCATTCTGCCAGACCTGCACAACCATGCTTGCCAGTGCCAGACCTGCACGACCATGCTTGCCAGTGCCGAGCCAGTGCCGAGCCGCACGACCGTGCCACTTTTTGGCATGACCTTTCCAAATAAGAGAAAACTGCAAAATTGGTCGGGAGAAAGCAAAACGTTGACTTACTATATATGGGCACGACCGTGCACTTTTTGGCACGACCGTGCCAAGTGACCAAACAACTTATAAGCCTTCAATTCTCTTTATTTATGGGTGGAGCCTTAGGGGAATTCTCTGAATTTGCTGGAAATTTATTGTGTGTTTGCTAGAGAGAATTCAAGGCTTCCATCTTTGTGTGATCATCCTTTCAAGTAGCAATCATCATTCATCTTATTTTGCAATCTTTTGTTCTTGACAATGATTTGTAAGATTACTTTGATTTTGGTTGTTTTATTAAGCCTTATGGGCTAAATACTCTTGTTACTTAGATTATGTTGAAACTTCTACTTATGTGATATTTATCTATGCATGATTTTGGTAAATTGGTGTTCTTCAAGTTTATGACATGTTCTTGAATAGAGTTTAATGGTTGAATGCTTGTTTTAATTCCTAGTCTTGTTAGTTTGATAGATGCTTAGCCATAATATGTTGGAAAACTATGTGTTGAGTATTTGTTTATGAACTTAGTTTGTGTATGCATACTTTGTTTATATCACTAAGTTAGGAATGACTAGTGGAAGTTAACTTGGTTATGAATTTTAACAAGCATGAAACCTATCACTTGATATTGGAAAATTGTATGGTGATAATATGATTCTTTGAGTTGGTTAATGTTTGATAGAGATTAAGGCCATAATCCTTAGTTTATATTTTGCTAATTTGAAAGACTCATGTGTTTAACTAGTGTTCTTGAACTTGTCTATTTTACATGATTCTAGGTGGTTAGTTTGTTGTTTTCATGCTAGCTTTCTTTTAATTGTGGGACTAGGTAGTTTTGACAAACTTACTAATCTATGGTTATTAACTTGTTGGATGCCCATCATGATGTTTTGTTGTTAGTATTAGGTTGCCTTGATTGGAATTTGATATTGATGCTTAATACATGATGTTTGCCATTATCATTGTCATTTTGTCACTAAGTTTAAGTGGATGCATAGTCTAAGTAGCTTTGTTTGGATTGATTGTTAGTTGTATTTTATTTGCTTTGTTATTGTTGTATGCTAGTTTAGTTACTTGAAAAATTATTTGGATTATTTTTTGGTTAAATTAATTACAAAGATTTAGTATCAAAAGTTAGCCGTGTCCATGGATTGACACTCGGTTCTTACCGATACTTTGCTACAAACGATAGGTACACTTGCCTTTCGTGTGTGGTTTGGTTGTTGGTGAAAACCATTTTTAAAACCCGTTTATTTCCATGGCCTCTCGAACGAGGACCCTCGTTCTCATGTTGCGCATTTCTTTCGATTATGTGCGACATTCAAGATCCAGGGGTGTACGGACGATGCCATGAGACTCCGACTTTTTCCGTTCTCACTTCACGGGGCTGCCTTGGAGTGGTTAAAGGCACTCCATTCCGGTTCCAACACCAGTTGGAACCAATTGGTTGAGCAGTTTCTTCTTCAGTACTTCCCACCCGGTAAAACTGCAAGATACCGGGCAAAAATCACTGGTTTTCGTGTTGGTGATGACGAGTCACTTCATGCTGCATGGGAGAGGTTCAAGGGCTTGTTGAGAAAATGCCTTCATCACGGTTTGAGTCACGGTCTTCAGGGTCGTACGTTCTTTGATGCTTTATCCGGAGCACAGAAGCAGGCCGTTGATCAGGTTGCGGGAGGAGATTTCGGTAGGTGTACTCCCAATGAGGCGTTGGATGTCTTGGAGCGAGCTGCTAAGAAGAGTTTTGCATATAATCCGCCTCGTAGTATTCCTTCCACTAAGGGCATTCTTCATGTTGATTCTAATACCCTTGTTTCCACTCAGTTAGAAGCCTTGACCAACAGATTTGACCAGATGCAATCCGATCTGGCTAAGTCTAGCTCTCGTTGTGGGGTGTGTGACGGGAAACACCAGACCAGTCAGTGCCAGTAGGCCATGGTGGTGGAGGATGTTGACTTTGTGGGCCGCCAAACAATGCCTACAGCAACCCCTATAACCCGGGATGGAGAAACCACCTAAATTTCAGCTAGAAAGATAATGGTGGCTCTCAAAATCAGAGTCAAAATCAAAACTCACCGGGGTTTGACCGAAATCCAAATTACCAGAATCAAGCCCAGAACCAATCTTACCAGCAAAAGCCTCAGTTTCAGGGTTCCAGCAGTAGTGGTCAGTCTAGTGGTGGGTCTAGTGTTGAAAATCTTTTGACTCAGCTTTTGGCTAAAACCGAGACCTCAAACAAACTGGCTGAACAGAGGAACCTGAAGATTGATGAGACTCTCCAGAGACACGATCTTGAGTTGAGGAATCAGAATGCGTCCATTCAGACCATTGAGAATCAAGTTGGACAGATTGCTCAGCTCCTCTCTTCGAGACCACAGGGTAGCCTTCCGAGTAACACTGAGATTAATCCGAATGCCGAGGCTAAGGCGATTACCCTGAGGAGTGGTAGATCCACCATTCTTGTTGATGCATCAGTTTCCACACCAAAACCGATTGCCGATGAGATCGAGACTGAGACTCCTGGTGAGGTGCACCCGAGGGTAACCCCAGAAAGTACCGCACAAACCAGTGAGCCAGTCAGGACTTATGTTCCTCTTATTCCATACCCAGGCCATTTGAAGAAGCAGAAGATGGAAGAGCAGTACGGGAAATTCTTAGAACCTTTTTAGCAGCTTCACATTAATCTTCCGTTTCTCGATGCGTTGAAAGAAATGCCTAAGTATGGTAAGTTTCTGAAAGAGGTCCTCTCGAATAAGAAGAAATTAGAGAAGCTTTCTTGTGTGACTTTGAATGAGGAGTGTTCAGCGGTCCTTCAGAATAAACTGCCCAAAAAAATGACCGATCCGGGCAGTTTTACCATTCCATGTTTGATCGGCAGTTTGTCGGTTAGTAACGCTTTAGCCGACCTAGGTGCTAGCATAAACTTGATGCCTTATTCTGTTTTTGCAAAGCTAGACCTAGGTGAGCCTAAGCCTACTCGCATGAGCATTTAGCTTGCCAACCGCTCGGTGAAATACCCGAGGGGTATAGTTGAGAATATGCTTGTGAAAATCGACAAATTTGTGTTTCCTGTTGACTTTGTGATCTTGGACTGGATGAGGATAAAAATGTACCACTCATCCTAGGTCGACCTTTCTTAGCCACTACTAGAGCTCTCATTGATGTCTGCACCGGCAGACTCACTCTTAGAGTTGGAGACGAGGAGGTGACCTTTGATATTGGGAGATCCATGAGCCACCCACATGATCATGATGACGTGCTCTACATTGATACTGTCGATTCTTGCGTTTGTGAGCACATACAGGGCACGTGTGAGGAGTACTCTTTGGATACTCAGTTGTGTGTTGGAGGGATTTCTGACTTGGTCAGTGGACCTCTATTTGAGGAGTTGGTCTGTGGTGTGGATGACGAGCCTCCTGAGTGTTTAGAGAGGATTGAGGATGTTGATCGCGTTGCCGAGCCTAAGGCAAAACCTTCTGTTGTGGACCCACCATCTATTGAGCTTAAGGAGCTCCCGTCCCATTTGGAGTATGCCTTCTTAGAGGATGGGTCCCGCTTTCCTGTTATCATTGTTGCTAGTTTGTCGAGCGACGAGAAGGTGAAGTTGCTCGCAGTTCTGAAGAGGCATAAGCACGCGATCGCCTGGAAGATCATGGATATAAAAGGGATCAGTCCATCCTTTTGTACCCATAAGATCTTGATGGAGGAGGAGTACAAACCCGTGGTGTAGCACCAATGGCGTCTCAACCCTAATATGCAAGACGTTGTGAAGAAAGAGGTCATCAAGCTTCTCGATGCTGGATTGATTTATCCGATCTCTGATTCTCCATGGGTGAGCCCGGTGCAGGTCATCCCGAAAAAGGGCGGTATGACGGTTGTTGTTAATGAGAAGAACGAGTTGATTCCTACACGTACCGTCATGGGATGGAGAGTTTGCATTGACTACCGCAAACTCAACGATGCCACGAGGAAAGACCATTTTCCACTCCCCTTCATTAACCAGATGTTGGAGCGACTGTCGGGAAAGATGTTCTATTGCTTTCTTGATGGTTTCTCAGGATACTTTCAGATCCCCATCTCTCCGGAGGATCAGGAGAAGACGACATTCACATGTCCCTATGGCACATTCGCCTACCGGCGGATGCCCTTTGGACTGTGTAATGCCCCAGCCACGTTTCAGAGATGCATGGTGGCGATTTTTCATGACATGATCGGGGACTCCATGGAGGTTTTCATGGACGATTTTTCTGTGTTCGGGAGTTCTTTTGATCATTGTTTGAGAAATTTGGAGAGAATGCTGGCCCGATGTGAGGAGGCCAACCTTGTTCTTAATTGGGAGAAATGCCACTCCATGGTGAAGGAGGACATTGTGCTAGGGCATAAGATTTCACAGGCGGGGCTTGAGGTTGATCGAGCCAAAATTGATACCATTTCGAAGCTTCCGCCACCCAATTCGGTGAAGTCTATTAGGAGTTTTGTCGGTCACGCGGGATTTTATCATCGATTCATAAAGGACTTTTCCCAAATCGCCCGCCCGATGACGAAACTCCTTGAGAAAGATGCCCCGTTTGTTTTCTCCTCCGAATGTCTTCGGGCGTTCGAGCTTCTGAAGGATGAATGCCCTTATCATGGTTGCCCCCGACTGGTCCTTACCTTTCGAGTTGATGTGTGATGCTAGTGACTTTGCAGTCGGGGCGGTCTCAGGTCAAAGGCGGGATAAGCACTTTCACCCGATTTATTATGCGAGTAGGACACTGAATGATGTGCAGAAGCATTACACGACCACTGAAAAGGAGCTCCTTGCTGTTGTCTTCGCATTCGATAAATTTCGGTCTTATCTTGTCCTTTCTAAGACCATTGTGTTCACGGATCATGCAGCCTTTCGCTATCTGTTCAGTAAACAAGATGAAAAGCCGAGACTTATTCGTTGGATTTTGTTGCTGCAGGAGTTTGACATTGAGATCCGTGACAAAAAGGGTGCTGAGAATGTCGCAGCCGACCATCTCTCCCGTCTTGAGTGCTCAGCTTCATCGGAACAAGTGGGGGTCCACATAAATGACAATTTCCCCCATGAGTTCCTCATGCATATCGAGACGCGTGATGAAGATCATCATTGGTTCGCTGACATTGCGAATTTTCTTGCTAGTGGGATTGTTCTTAAGGGTTTGACTCACCAGAAAAAGAAGAAATTCTTTTCTGATGTCAAGCATTATTTTTGGGAGGATCCTTACTTGTTCAGTGTTGGTGCCGATCAGCTCGTGCGTAGGTGTGTGTATAGTGACGAGGCTCGAAAGATCTTAAAACACTGCCACGAGGGCCCGACCGGAGGACACTTTGGAGCCACATCCACGGAGAAGAAGGTCTTTGATGCCGGTTTCTTCTGGCCAACCATCTTCCGTGATGCTCATGATATGGTGCAGTCTTGTGATGCTTGCCAGAGGGCGAGCAACATCTCATCACGAGACGAGATGCCCCAGCGACCAATTCAGGTCTGCGAGGTTTTCGATGTGCGGGGGCATCGACTTCATGGGACCTTTCCCGACTTCTTTCAGCTACCGTTACATCCTAGTGGCCGTTGATTATGTTTCAAAATGGCCCGAGGCACAAGCCTTGCCCACAAATGATGCTAGGTCGGTGATGAAATTCTTGAAGAAGTTGTTCTCCCGTTTTGGTGCCCCCAAAGCATTGATTAGTGACCGAGGGACACATTTTTGTAATGCCCAGTTGGAAAAGGCATTGTCCCGGTATGGTGTCCATCATCGCTTCGCTACACCATATCACCCACAGACAAGTGGGCAGGTTGAGGTCACGAATCGGGGCATCAAGAGGATTTTGGAGAAAACGGTTAGTCAGAACAGTAAGGATTGGTCCGAGAAATTGGATGACGCATTGTGGGCTTTCCGTACCGCCTACAAAACACCGATTGGTGCGACACCGTTTAAATTGGTGTACGGGAAAGCGTGTCATCTCCTTGTTGAACTCGAGCATAAGGCATATTGGGCATTGAAAAGTGCAAATCTTGATCTTGCATGCGCGGGTAAAAACAGGATGGGTAAGTTACATGAGCTTAAGGAGTTGAGAGGCCAAGCTTATGAGAATTCACGGATTTACAAGGAGAGGATCAAAAAGCTTCATGACACCTCTTTGAAGGACTAAAAACAATTCCAAGTGGGCGATTGTGTTTTGCTTTACAATTCTCGCCTTCGTTTATTCCCCGGGAAGTTGAAATCCCGATGGTCCGACCCCTTTAGTGTGAGACAGGTGTTTGACTACGGTACCGTTGAGATTGGCCATGAGGATGGACGCATCTTCAAGGTGAACGGTCACCGTTTGAAACACTATTTGGGTGAGCCGGTCGTGACAGTTTTGGAGGTTGTCGACCTCCACCCCATGATCTTGTGTAGGGAGTGTGAGTCTAGCTATCAACTCTATCAAAATTTAGCATGTTTAGGACTTTGTAGATTTTGCGTGTTTGTTTTATTCTTGTTTGTTTGCTAGAGATTAAGGCCATAATCCTTAGTTCGTTGTTCATCAATTAAGAAAACCCCTAAACCTATTTCATCAAACAAGAATGATAACAGGTAATTAATTCGTGGTTTTAGTTCGTTGTTCATCAATTAAGAAAACCCCTAAACCTATTTCATCAAATATAGAACGGATTAATCAAATTGACATTTAGGGTTCTTATGTGGAAGGATGAACATCAACTATTATACATATCTTTCTGTTTCTATTATAGCACCAAACAAACAAACTGGCCTGATGATTAAGTTTGTTGCTTATGAAATATCATACCTGGGTTCGGACCCGGGTCAGTTCACATTATGTTTATTTTTTTTAAAACCATGTTATCTTATATTAATAATCAAATAAATTGTTTAAAAATCATAATAAATCAAATAAATAATTTTAATTTAACAACATAAATTATAAAGTACATTTTTATCATTTCCATCCAAAACCCAACTTTTTCGTATTTCACATTGTTTCGTAGAACCCTTTATTAAGTATTTTCGTTTTGTTAACTTTATTTCTCGTTTAATTAATCGTTTTCAATATTTTGTCAAAAAATTCATACTTCATTAATATTATAATTCCTTTATTAAATAATAAGTTATTTAGTTTGTTTTTCCGTTACTTTAATTCTTTAAGCTTAGAACTTGTTAAACCGTTAACGCTAGTTTATAAATCCTTTAACATTTATTCGTTAGCCTTTAATTCGTTAGCTTTATAAATCATTAATTTAAAAATTATTATTTTTTTAGATATGGCCCGTGCCTTGTAAATACTATAACACTCATATTAACATCAAGTTATAATATTAAAATAATGCAAATCGTTAAAATTCCGTTAAAACTTAAAAATGGTATTATATTATAAAATGCTAATAAAATGTTGAGTCGGATATTTGCTAAGAAAGATTGGAATCTTCTCAACCTCCTCAAGAAATAGGCTAAGTATGGACTACGAGCAAATTTGGACTATCGAGCATGGTATTCAGAACCATTTTTGGTGAATTCTTCTAAGTGTTGAAGGCTTCGAGCAAGCTACACTTCTCCGAGCAAACAGTGGAAGTGTGTTGAATCAGTAGCAGACAGTAAGCGTCTTTTATATGGGCACTTTATTCTGTCTCCACTTATGAAAGGTCAAGCAGACACAATAGGCATTGCGATGCGAAGAGCTTTGCTTGGAGAAATCGAAGGAACATGTATCACACGCGCAAAATCTGAGAAAATCTATCGAGTATGGATTGTCAATCGAGCAAATAACTTGATCATTCAAGTTTTAACCAAGTGATCCGAGCACAGGATGTCCGAGCACGTTGGTGACGAGCATGGATGTAATAAGAAGATGTCATATGTTCTAAGCAAGGAATTCGAGCATGATTCAGTCCCCCCGAGAAAAATTTACATCCGAGCATGCTAAAGATTGTTCAATAATTCTCAAGACAGGATTGAAGACATCAAGAAGAATGGGCTTGCTCGATGGACAAGTTCAAGCAAAGCAAGGATTGGTCAAGAAGGATGAAGTTTGCTGGAGGAGAATACTTTCTATATGAAAATATTCTATGTAAAGTATGCTCGAAGACACTCATCGAGCATACAATGCATATTGAGTCTGCTCGAGCAAGATAGAGATCATGCTCGAAAACTCTTACACTTGTAGTTTTGTTTGTCTTTCATTTTGCAATAATTAAGGGATTCTAGAAGGAATGTCAGGGTCTATAAATAGCGTCCTAGGTTTCCATTTTAGGAGACGCTGGCAACGCACGCAATACGAGGGCACGAACATTCCAATGAATATTCTCTTTGTCTCCTCGTACCGCCGCCGTCGTCATGAAACCCTAGACATTCCTTCACTTTTACATTAAATGCAGTGAATCTTTGTCTTTGAATTTGTTCTTACTGAATATTATTTTATTGTTTCATCATCACTATATCACACCTTTGTTCCCATCCGTTGAATATCTTGATTCCGCCAGGATATTCGATAGGCCTTTGGGTTATTGGATCTGTGTGCTCTTGTCAACCTATTTAAGGTTCGAACAAGATTAACGGTCCTAACAAGTGATATCAGAGCTGTGGAAGATCGCTGAAGGCCACAGGATTGAAGGTTTGTGATAAAGCTTAAAGCTTTAAAAGGTTTTCGTCTGTGAAAGTTCAGATCTGAGCAAGATGGATGATCAAGAAGTATCAACAAACAAGATTCCAAGACTTTTATGTCAAGAAAACTTCATCAAATGAAAGGTCTTATTTGAAGTTGCTGTTAACTATAACGACCCTGAACTTTGGACCTCTATCAGAGAAGGACAATATGTTCCATCCACTGCAGTAAACAACAACGCAACAATAGAACTCAAAATGAAGAAAAGGGATGATAAGGCACTGTCTATGTTAAAACTTGGTCTCTCTTGGGAAATATTGACCAGTGTCAATCATCACAAAACAGCTAAGGAGATGTATGATGCTGTCATTGACATGTTTGAAGGAAACACAGAGTTGAGAGATATCAAGAAAGACAGACTGAAGCAGCAACTTGACCGTTTCAAGTTCAAGGAAGGTGATTGACTGAAGTCAGTGTTGCAAAGATTCATGTATATTGTTAATGAAATCAGAACAACTGACTTACAAATTTCTGATTTTGAACTGAACAAGAAATTGTTGTCCTCAATGTCTGGAGAGTGGTATACTGCAAGTAAGTTTATTAAAGAGAAAGTTAGCTTTCCTAACTTCAAGCTGGATGATGTCATAGCTTTTCTGAAGGCTGTTGAGCATGAGATGATAGAGAATCATATGATAAGGGAAGAGAAGCCTATTTTTCCAATGACTAATTCTGTAGTAGCACCAAAGGGAAATCTCTGTTAAGAATCAGCAACAGCCTATTGTAGAAGAGCCTTTTGAATCAGGCTTGGTGTGTGGAGGACAATCGAGGTTTAATGTCCAATTAATTGAGGATGATGTTGCCTCTACAGCTAGTGGACATTCTCCCTATGTGCAGAACAATTCAGGCCAGGGAACTGACTATAAGGCCTTATTCTCAATTTTCACTGATTCCTACAATGCATTTGTGGCAAAAAATATCATTCATACAAGTGTAGTGCAGGAAGATTTGGAACAGATTGATGCAGATGATCTGGAGGATATGGATATAAAATGGCAAGCTGCAATGTTGGCAGTCAGAAGCAAGAGGTTGTATAACCGAACTGGGAGATCATCTTTTTCAGGGCCAAAGGAACGAATAGGATTTGATAAATCAAAGGCCATATGTTACAACTGCCAGCAACCAGGACATTTTGCTAGAGAATGTAATCAACCAAAGCAGTGTGGTAATCAAGTCAATCAAAGCCAGTTCTATCAAAATCAACACTAGAATTACTAGGGATCTCAACAGAGAAATCAAATGGTTAATCAAAACTTACCAAAATCAGAACAGACCACAACAACAACAGGTCCAGCCTCAAAGAAATAATCATCTACAGATTCAAAACAACCAAAATAGAGGAAATACCAATGTGGTGAATCAAGCAAGAGACCAGGGAAATGCTGCTGTTACAAGGGGACTACAGGATGGGGATTTCGATTGGAGCAACCATGCTGCTGAAATGGAAAAGTCAAATGTTGCTTTTATGGCAAAGGTGCAAGAGAAAGGAGAATCTTTTGGTTCAAAGGTACATTCTGAACTTTCTATTTCTGATCTTCTATTAACCATTGATGAACTAAATCAGGAGATTGGAAAGTGGAAATCAGAGTGTGGAAGGAAAGAGGCTATCCTGAATGCATTTGAGTCAAGTGAAGGCACATATGAAAATCAAATCAAGAGTCTAGAAAAAGACTGCATGAAGCCTACATGACTCAATCCAGAATGAGTGTTGAGATTGATGGCTTAAAGAAAATGTATGATGAATAAAAACTCAAGAATGCAGAGTTATTGATACAAATGGACTTCTTAAAGAACTTGGTGTCAACTGGTAACATTGTTGGGTATGTGGAAAAGATGACTGAAGAGGAAAAATACAAGAAGGTACCACCACCTTTTTGTGACAAATATCCATTGAATGTAGATAAGGAAAGCATGAATGAATACTTGAAGCAGTTCAAGAATCTATTTGAGGACAAACCTGAGTTTGTGAAACAATATGAGAATGTAACTGTGAGCAAACATGAAGAGTTTGTCATGAAAAAGAATGAGAAGTCAGAGGAAAAAGAAGTGAAAATGGATGGAGAAAAGAAGAGATGGAGTGAATACTCCAGTGAAGGGAGCACATGCAGCTGCAACAGTGACAAATTTTCAAACGGCAAACAAAAGAAGAAGGATTCAAACAAAAGGGATGATAAAAGGATTCCAAAGTTGCTTAAGATAACCCCTAAACTCAAGAAACATTATGAAAAGATGAGGATAGAACATGAAGTGTTTGATCTTTGTGACAGATCTGAGATCAAGAAAAAGACTGATGTATCAAGAAAATCTTCATATGATCAAACCCGTCCTCCAATCTATCCAGTGTTTTCAAACCATGAACTCTTTGACATTGGGGATGTTGATTATGTGCCTATGAGAAGATATGAAACAAAGCAAGAGGGAAGCTCTTCAAAAACTCCATCTAAGTTAAAGAAGATTGTGTTTGTGAAAGAAAAGTATCCTCAAATACCTGATATCAGCAAGCCTATCAAGATGGACTTCACCAATTCTTTATGCCCCAAAACCTCCTTAGGTTTTGACTTTCCCAAGCCCGGTGACAAGATTAAGGACAAACAACTCCTTGAAGACATGTGAAGTTTTGCAAAAGTGTGGTGTAAGAAGTGTGATGCTTACGGACATCACACTGATTCTTGTTGGGTGGTTGAAGAGACATTCGAAATTCCTGATATTGTGAGTGGATTTGACATGAAGGGTTATAAGGAAATGTATGAGAAGTATCTGAATGGAGAAAGGAACTCTTCTGATAGAGAGGAAAATAGATTGACCCTGGAGAAAAGGTTAAAATCTGTGCTGAAGATCAAGGAAGAACCAAAGGTCTCAAACAAAACTGTGAAGAGCAAAAGGTCTAGTGATAAAGGAAAAGCAAAGTTGAGACCTAGTGTTCTAAATGGTGATGAAAAATTCTTGCTAAAACAAGGATTTGAACCAAGAGGTTATCAGTGAAAGTCTAAGCAAGAGGTGAACGAATGGAAAGACTGTGTGCTTGATCAAATTGAAAATAGCCTCAAGTTATCAGTTTTGTCAGACTCGGATTCGGATGATGAATGCGAAATAGTCTATGAAGATCCATTTCCAACTCCTGTTGAAACTCAAACTGACTCTGATTTGCAAACTGACGCAGTTTGTGACTCAGAATGTAACTGATCCTTTTGTGTATATTTGTGCAGGAACAGTCCATGAATTGCAATGATATATGGTATATGGATAGTGGTTGTTCCAGGCACATGACCTGTAATAAAGCAGCTCTTGTGAATTATGAAAGAAAATATGAGGGACCAGTTGTTTTTGGGAGTGATGAGAATGGAGGAAAGATTGTAGGAAGAGGCACTCTCACCAATGGCAAAGTATCCTTTGAGAATGTGATACATGTTGAAGGACTACAATATAACTTACTCAGCATTTCTCAAGTCTGTGTAACACCCCGTAACCGCAGCGGAAACGTAAACGGGATGCAACAGACACGTCTGATATCAACAGCATTGCTTATAAAGAAAACACCACTACATTAATTCACATCATATTACATTGTTCCGAGTTTAGTTACCGTCTAGGCGTTACACATAGGTTTTACCAACAGTACGTTAACATATTTAATACAAAATGATCACTAAGCTTCCACAAAAAGCACGCATCATCAAGCATGTAGCACTTATTCCAGTTTGGGAGTACCTAGAAAGCATGTAAAGAAAACGGGTCAACTACGAATAGTTGGTGAGTTTCACTAATTTAAACAACAGTGACAAATCATTATAATAATCATATATTAGCGATGTAATTATGCTGAGCCCACAAGTGAAACCTCTGACTATCACACACAACCCCCGTGGCATATCCCCCACCCACGGACCTGCCCAAAACCGCTATGTCTAACATTACATAGCAAAATATATATAACAACAAAATAGACATGTGCAACTGGCTGGGAAACATCAGCAAATCCATGCCGGACCAGTTGGGTTTGTCAGACCAATAGTACTATCCACACTCTACCGGCTTTCAGTTAATCACTCGTGTTCCGGGGCCTTAGAATGTTAGCAACTCAGACAATTACCATCTTAGTACATTTCCGTACGATTCCCGTACAATAAAATATATATAAAAACACGCAAATCCATGCGTTCAGTATGTACTTAAACATTTCAGTAGTAACATGCTTCCGCCCGGGAAAATATTTAAAAACAATTCAGAAAAAAAGGGGCTCGTGAAACTCACCTTATCGCAAGCAGTAACACAGTACGTGAGCTATTAATCCGGATCTGTAATACGATCCCTAAATTCGTTACTATACATTTACTATTTATATAATTTTAATCGTGTTAACCGGTACATCTGATTAAACTGTTAACCCAGTACTGTACCCGTTCCGGGGGCAATGTTAACCCAGAAACACTTCTCAGGACTCAGATTGTGATATCGTTTAGAGTTCACTAGTCAAAATTACTACTAGTCGTTTTTCCGTTTTGCGTGCCTAGCACGGTTATCCGTTTTTACGTTTCAAAAATGAGTTTGGTCGCACATGACCCGAAAATAGTTGTTGACTGATAATTTAAGTAAAGTTGTGAAGTTAGAGCTCGGTTTAGACGCCCCGATTGGCCGCGGGACCCGTTTCCGTCTTTGGCGTACCGGAAACTGTTAAATCGGTTAAAATTACTCAAATCATCCGAATTATTTTTGGATGATTTATTTTTACTTGTTTAACTCAATTATATGAAAATAGTTCATTTTTAGGGTTTTTATACACCAGTCAGCTCGCTTATGCGAACTTTACCGGTTTACGCGTTTTAAGCTTTAAAAGTTTGTTTTTATCTTCTTTTTAGCACAAATAATTATCCGTTTAATCTCGGATCTTGAAATTTTTCACAAATCACTTTTTGACAGTGGGGAATTTTATAAAAATATTTCCAGAATTAATTTTTATATTTAAAATTTATTTATCTATTTTTAAACACCATTTAAACACTAAATATGTCGTAAATACCAAACGATCTTAGAAAAATCCCAAATTTTTCCTGGATGACCCCTGCCATCCCCATAGTCCCCTTTAAGTTTTTCAGAACCAAAATCTCATTTTACATGCCATTTTCACTAAAACCGAGCTAGAAAACCCTAGAACTCGTTTAACCGAAAAGCCTACTTAGACTTCTCCAACGGACCTAAAATTTTTTGTGTGACTTTTAAATGTTATAAAAAGCTTATCTGGAATTTTCCAGAAATTTTCATGATATTTAACTATTTTTCACCATTTTTGGCCAAAACCGAGCATTAAATTCACCAAATATTCATCCTTTGTCCAAAAATTACCAAAATTTCACAGAAATCATATTTTCATGTATCTAACACCTCTGTAAAATTTCATGACCCAACTCTAAACACATCACAATCTGTCCAAATCACAACATCATACAAAAAAAACCGAACTACCTTGCGTTTCTAGCTTCAAATCGCAAGGATCTCGCTTTCTAGCCCTTGCTATCAACTAGATACAACACCTACAAGCACAATAACACAACACCAAACAAGTTACACCCACAATCAAGCCATTTCTTTCATGGTTTCGGTTATGACTTAAAAACAAAGATTTAACCGTAAAAATTCGTTTTTGGTTCGTTTAACTCCTTTCTTGGATCAAGATCCCTTGTATAACCCGTATACATCACTTGATCATGCAAGAATCGGTTTCATCTCGGGTTTTCACCCTTTTTCACTTGAAACCTCATTTTCTTGTAATTAAACTCGAGAAAGGAAGATGAACATGAATATAACTCGATCTTTACCTCGTTGTTCTTGCTAGAATTGTCGGTTTTTGATCATGAAGTTGAGAGAATATGATGGATGTTGGATATTGTTTGCAAAAAAAAAAATGATAAAGCAAAGGGGGTTACCCCCTTTTTGCGACCGGAAGTGAGAGGGAGGTGGGGTGGGACCCACATCTCTATTTCTAGCCACACATTCGGATATCAGAGATCTGGATAATGTTTTGGATAATCTGGTTCAGTTCGTTTTTCGGTTAAATGTTTAATTCGGCTTAAAACGAGGCTAAAACGGTCGTTTTTCGGCTTAAAAATGAAATTTATATAAAACCAATTTTCAAAACTTTAAAAACTTAAACCATGGCATTTATTATCTTAAAATATCATATTATTAATAATCGCGCATCTTTTTCGGCTTGATCGATCGTCTCTTGCTTGGTTTGGTATTAAAGGTTTCGTTTAACGTACCGACGTACCATTAATCGAAATTTCTTTTTCTGTGCTTTAATTCACTTATCCCGAAGCTTTAACACTTCGTAAACATCACTAAATATTATGTATCTCGACTATAATGTATCCCCGATTCGTTCGGGCTTCAACAACCGTTAATCGGTTAATCGTATTTCCAATACGATTAACTGTATAATCGAGTATAATCCGTAATGTGAATCATACATACTCGTATAAACGCATTATAATTCATATATTCATTATCAAATAACACATAAATAGTATATACCGGCTAGGGTATACCTGAATTTGCCGGAACCGTTACAGTCTGTGACAAAGGATACAAAGTGGCTTTCAATGATGAACATTGTTTGATCCTTAAGCCTGAATTTGTCATTCCACCTGAGATGATTATGATGATGGCTCCAAGAAATGGAAACCTCTGTGAGCTGAGAATGAATACTGCAATATCAAGAGGTGGTTCATGTTTTGTTTCCAAAGCCACTGAGAATGAAACAAAACTGTGGCATAGGAAGATGTGTCATGTCAATCTGAAGAACATGAACAAGCTGGTGAAAGGCGAACATGTTGTAGGTCTCCCGACAAGTGAATTCAAACTAGAAGAAAAATGTTCATCATTTCTCAAAGGAAAGCAACATAAGTCATCCTATAACAGCAAAATGATAAACTCAATTCATGAAGTGCTAGAACTACTTCACATGGATCTGTTTGGTCCTGTAAGTGTTCCAAGTATTGGAAAGAAGAGGTTCTGCCTAGTTATAACTGATGATTTTTCAAGGTTTACATGGGTCTTCTTCATGGGAAGCAAGGATGAAACTCCAGAGCTAATCAAGACTTATGTGTTGAAAATGGAGAATCAACTTGAGAAAAGGGTGAAAGTGATTAGAAGTGACAATGGGACAGAATTCAAGAATGGACTTATGGAAGAATTCTGCACTTCTAAAGGAATATTTCAACAGTATAGTGCCCCAAGAACTCCTAAGCAGAATGGTGTTGCAGAAAGAAGAAACAGAACATTGATTGGAGCTGCAAGGACCATGATAGCTGATGCAAATCTGCCAGTTACTTTCTGGGCAGAGGTTATCAACACTGCTTGCTATGTGCAAAACAGGGTTCTGTTGAACAAGACTCAAAACAAGACTCCATATGAGATAATCTTCAAAAGAAAACCTTATGTGAAGTTCTTAAAGTCTTTTGGATGTAGATGCTCACTGCTAAACACAAAAGATTATCTCAACAAATTCCAATCAAAATCTTTGGAATGCTTCTTTGTGGGCTATTCATACCATTCAAAGGCTTACAGAGTCTATGTCAAAGAGCATATGGTGGTGATTGAATCCTAAAATATTATCTTCAATGAAAATCACTTTAACAATGTGGAAGGACCCAAGTGGCTGTTTGACTTGGAAAAGATGATCAAATCATTCAAAATCTACAATGAAGACATGGATGACAGCATGTACAAAACAAGCAATGAAGAGTCAGGAAAGCGGAAGCAAATTGATCTGGACAAGCTGTGGTCATCAGTTGCGCCTGAAGAAAAAGGATTCACCTTTGAAAGGAACATCTAAGGACCAAATGACATGGAGATCAATGGTCAAGAAGTTGCAGTTGAAGTATCAAATGATGGACCAAGTGACATGGAAAGTGAACCAGTGTAGAGTCATTAACAAGGCAGATTTGAAGAGACAGACAGATTTGAGGATAGATTTCAGTCATTGTTTGATTCCCTGCAAATTGGAACAAATAAAGCATCATCATCTGCAAATTCTCTAAACTAAATGACTATTGAATCTGAAGAAGTACCTGAGAATGAAATTGCTGATATAAATATGATAAATCTTGAATCAGAAGTTTCAGCACAACAAGTTGTTCAGACTACCTCTGTTGAAATAAATCATCCTGCAGAAAACATCATTGGGGACTTGCATGAAAGAGTGACAAGAAGTTCTTCTGAAAAGGCAAACATCTGTCTTTATGCTTGCTTCCTATCCCAAGTTGAGCCAAAGAACATAAATCAAACCTTGAAAGATAACAACTGGGTGGAAGCTATGCAGGAGAAGTTGGCTCAGTTCAGAGACTTGCATGTCTAGGATTTGGTTGACAAAACCAGAGGAAAATATGCAATTGGAACCAAGTGGGTTTTCAAAACAAGAAGGATGAAAGAGGGATTGTTAGTAAAAACAAAGCAAGGCTGGTGGCTCTAGGGTGCTTACAAGAAGAAGGAGTAGACTTTGAAGAAGTATTTGCTCCTGTTGCAAGATTAGAAGTCATCAGAATCTTTCTAGCATATGCAGCATCCATGAATATCAAAGTCTTTCAATTGGATGCAAAGTCTGCATTTCTGAATGGAAAGATAGATGAAGAAGTGTATGTAACTCAACCTCCTGGATTTGAAGATCCAATTCATCCAAACAAGGTGTAAAAGCTAATTAAGGCACTATATGGATTACATCAAGCTCCTAGAGCTTGGTATGATGAGCTGTCAAATCACATACTGGATAATGGTTTCTACAGTGGAGCGATTGATAAAACACTTTTCTACAAAAGATGGAAGAAGGATTTACTGCTTGTACAAGTATATGTTGATTACATCATATTTGGCTCTACAAATGAACAGATGTGCAAAGAATTTGAGCAAGTGATGAAGTCAAAATACAAGATGAGTTCTATGGGAGAGATAAACTTCTTCCTTGGACTTCAAGTGCAGCAGAAGTTAGATGGTATCTTCATAAATCAATCAAAATATGTTCAAGAAATTCTTAACAAATTCAAGTGCCAGGATTACAAGACAGTGTCCACACCAATGGACACTCATGAGAAGATGGTACCTGATGAGAAGAGGGAGCCAGTGGACCAGCATTAGTATAGGGCCAAGATAGGATCACTGATGTATCTGACAGCATCTAGGCCAGATATTATGTTTGTTGTGTGTGTCTGTGCAAGATTTCAAGCTAACCCCAAGGTCTCACACATGTTTCCAGTAAAGAGAATATTCAGATATCTTAAAGGGAAACCAGATTTGGGGATATGGTATCTAAACAACTCTTCCTTTGACTTGATGACCTATACAACCAGTGACTATGATGAATGCAACATGAGTAGGAAGTCAACTTCAGGAGGCTGCCAGTTTCTTGAAAATAGGCTAGTATCTTGGCAATGCAAGAAGTAGACTACAGTGTCCATTTTAACTGCTGAAGCCGAGTACATTGCTGCATCTGCTTGCTGTGCACAGGTTCTATGGATTCAAAATCAACTGCTGGATTATGGTCTGAATTTCTTACTCACTCCTATTTTAATTGATAATACTGCTGCCATGTTTATTGTTAAGAATCCTGTGCAACATTCTAAAACTAAGCACATTGAGATTAGACATCACTTTATTAGAGACTGTAGTGAAAAAGGCTTAATAGAAATGAAAAGGGTTGACACAACTGATAACTTGGCTGACTTATTCACTAAACCTTTAGATAAAACTAGGTTTCATTTTCTGTTAAACTGCCTAGGTATGATAAATGCTGATGAAATCTGGTTGATGATGTGTGCTTAAGTGAGATGCTTACTGACTATCTAAACTACTCACTGTGAATGTTTGCATGATTTGTTGCTATGCTTGACTGATAATTATGACTGAATGAATCATGATTTGTGACTTGTGTGTGTGAAAGATATCATGTATTTGATGATCATGTCTTCTGTACTTACATCTGTGCATACTTGATATATTTTACATGAGTTAAGTACTCCGAGCATGAATCTGTGCTTGGTAGTGTGTTTGTTGCTCCTCGAGCACAAACAGTGCTACTTGAAGACTTATTTCGAGCACAGATGACATGTCTCAGCTGCTCGAGAATAAACACATGCTTTGGAAGCACATGTCTATTTCTCGAGCACATCATCGAGCCTTCATGAAGTCTTTCGAGCACATGCTTTGTAATGATAAATTTTGAGTTTGCTCGATAGGACTCGTGTGCTCGAGTGAAGGATTCTTCATGTCTGTATGAATTGAGTGAATTTGTGTGCTAGTTTTGAAGTGTTCGCATGTCAACTGTTCTTAAAAGACAATACTGTTTTCAAAATCATGTTTTACAATGACCTTTCTAAAGAAATGGCTTTGAAACTTTAAAATGTTTTTGACTAAGCAAAACTGTTTTTGGTGATCTTATAAGAGATATGATAAGATTATTCAGTTACAAGCTTGGTAGAAGCTTAAAAGTTTTTGGATAGAAATTGTATCCAACCTTTTAGAAATAATAGAAAACTGCTTGAGACAACTAACACATGGATTATAAGTTTAAAAGGCTTGAAGTACAGTTATTGACATAGTATGGTAGCTTTCCATAATGTGTATTTGCCTATGTGATATAAACCTAAATCTTGCTAAGTTTGATGTGGTGAAACATTAGAAGATAAGGTACGCTCTCTAGCATATCTCCCCGAATGATAGGCAGAAAGGTAATTATCAAGTCATGCACAAGCCTCTTGAAGTATTGGTCAATTAGGAATTTATGTATTATCATTAAGAAAATTTACACAATGTGAATAAATAGTGAAGTGAAGCTCAAGTTACAAAAGGAGCTAAAGGCAAGTTAAAAAAAAATCTACTGAAAGTTTTGCAAATTTGGTTTATTTAAGAATTTATAATGTACTGACCATACTTCTTTAGGTTGAAGTCAACTTGGGGTGACTTGGAGAAAGCTAAATAAGCTTTGAGAAGAGATTTGAGGCAACATGAAAATATAGTGATAACCATTCTTATCTTATGCCTTAATTGAAATTAATATGTATCACAGATAGCACTAAAAATTATGCTAAGTATACCTGCTGTCAACCAGACTTAAGTCAAAATAATACTGACCCTGAAATGTTGTGAAATTGCTTAAACAGTATGATCCCATGTTGAGATCTTTCTATGAAAATATTTTTCAAGAAATATCAACTGAAATTTGATCTCTTATTTCACCTTAAACTGAATGCTTGAGTCAACTCAGTGTCCAAGTGATCATATTTTATGAGTTATTGCAAATTGAGCAAAGTTTGTGTGTGAATATGTCTAGACTGCTAGACCAATGATTTGTTTGGTTTTAAAATCAGATCTGAAAAGCTTGTAAGTGTTTCGAGCATAGAATCCTGTTTGTATGTGTGAATACACTTCTTCGAGTATGCTAAATGAACTATTAGCTTCATCTATGTATTTTGAGAATGCATCTTACTTTCGAGCACTTGTTATGACATGATAATTGATGTATGTGTTTTGAGCATGATTGCATGTTAAATGCTTAGGAATAAGGATTCGAGCTTGAGAGATGGAAAGAAATTTTGTTAAGTATTTCGAGCATGATTGTGTGATAGACACTTAAGGATGTAAGTTTGAGCACAAGGACTTGGAAGATAGATTTTGTCAAGTATTTCGAGCAAAATTGTGTGCTAGATACTTCAGGTTGAATCTTCAAGCATAAAAAAGAGTAGTCTAGAATTTGCTCAAGTGTTTTCGAGCATGATTGTACTTCACGAGCATATGATCTATCATGATAGATTTATAAGTGTTGTAGAGCATGCACATACTCTACGAGCATAGGTGTTCACATGATGTATCTGTAGTATGTTCGAGTAAGGGTTGATGTTTTAATTGTGTCTCGAGTATGAATGATTGATTGATTATTTCTTATACACTTTGAGCATAAGCGTTGAGGGTTAGAAAATGTTTTAAGTGTCTTCGAGCATGATACATATCACGAGCATGCCAATCAAGTACATTAAATTGGAACACTCTCGAGGATGGCCCAATACTCGAGCATGTGATGGCTCATTTTCATTAATCGGCTAAGGTATCGAGCACGAGTATATTCGAGCAAACTATCTCGAGTACACTGGTCTTCGAGTAACCTAAGTGTAATCTTAAGTATGTCGAGCAGGACTTGGAAAGATCTTCGAGTACAGTGGGAGACAGTTGTTTATTTGGCTGTATGCTCGAGCAAGGGAGGTACAATTAATTTGAATTAAATGACAACTTTCGTGCACTAGATGACAAATCAGGACACTACTGACCAAACGTTAGGTATAAAAAGGGGACTTAGAAACTTTTTCACATATTTCTTCTCCCGCTTTCAACCTAATTAGAAAACCCTCTTGCTCGTGCATCTCCTGCTTACTCAGACTTTCTATTTGTGCTCTATACTACTTCGAATACAGCCATTAGTTCTGTTTCGACTTCGGTAAGATATCTATTATCGTTATCGTAACCCCAAGTTTCGAAATTAGGGTTTCAATTGATTGTTTACTGACAAATTGATTGTTTTGTGCAGGTTCGCAAACTACTACGGAACATGTTACTGAAGATGCTATTCTTCTTTAACTAACTAACCGCTATCGATTATGCCTTTCTGGGTACTGACTGTGTTCTTATTTTGCAGACCTGTTGGCGATGAAGTTCGAATCCTGACACAATATGTGCGTGATGTGTTGTAAAACACACGTATTTTCCGCACGTTTTATCTACGTATTATATTATATTTTATATGTTTTAACTCGTTTTAGATAGGTTTTACGTACATTTATTAATCTTGTAGGTTTTGGGTAAAAGAAAGGTAAAACCCGGGACTTTTCGAGCATTCTATGAGCCTTTTACGCATACAAGTTAAATACAAAGCTCAAGGCCCGACCCGTATGCATCATGGAGGCCCAAATACTATTATAATATTATAATATACAGAATTTAAAAACCCTAGAGCTGCTGGACAGCAGCCGAACAGCAGCAGGACAGCAGCGAACAGCAGTAGCAGCAGGGGAGAAAAAAAGAAAAAAAGTTTTTTCAGCTAGGGTTTGAAGGTTGTGGCGGCTAGGGAAGGAAGAAGACACAAGAACCAAGCCTCGGGATTGAATCTCCATCGTTTTTGACAGCAAGAACAGCCCCGGAAACACCTGATATCCTTACATCTTTTTCATTGTTCATACACTTTGATTTTCTTGTTTAATTGTTGATTTGTTTTGCAATTGTGTTAGAGATTGAAGTGTTTATGATTATTTTTGATCGTTGGACAATTGTTAAGATGTTTGGTATGGGATTAATGATGTGTTTATTAATTGTTTGCTGCTGTCCAAAAATGATTCTCGGCTAAACTTGTTAGTTCTACCTAGGAATGATGATTCTTGTTAGTGTTTGATGAGCTTGTTGGATTGTTTGATTAATAGACCTTAATTGCTATTGTAAAGTTTGATTTAGACATGAAATAGGTTGTGTTTAATGGCTGGAAATTTTGGTGATTCATTGCATAAACCCCGTGTGTCGGTTGATTAGTTTTGTATTGATTGATCGGTGCATTGTTTGATTCTAGACTTGGTGTTTAGGGTTTGTTTGCGGTAGGTACCACCGTAGGGTTTTGTTGCATGATTAATTGGATTAAGCACAGCGGTTAAACACCTTTCTTTGAGACCGAGAGGTGATAAGAAGTTAGGGTTGTCTCATTGCCTTTGCATGCTAGAATAAGGATTGCGCGAGAGCGAGTTCGTTTCTTGTCAGGTTTAGGTGTTTTGAGCGACTAGTTGATCTATTTTAGTTTAAGTTGAATTGTTCCTCTATCCTTGGTTGTGTAGTATTCATTGCCATTAGGGTCGAGTGTTGGTGAGACCGAGAGGTGATTCTTCATTAGAACACGTTAGCAATTGTTTCTCGGTTTGGTCGTTTTAGGCGATTTTGAGTAGTTTATGCTTGTTGAGTGAGCCCGAGAGGTAATCCAGTGAGCCCGAGCGATTCTTAGTCGTGTCATCTTTAGGGACCGGTGTCTAGATATCATTCAATCCATTAGCTTGTTAGGCCTACAATTTGATTCAGACTTAGGTAGACGTTTTTCTCCATCCTAAGTTAACACAGTTAGTTCCCTGTTAAGTTTTCTATTTTTGGTAAGTTTTGTTAGTCAGTCTAGTTAGTTCAGTTAAGTATTTAAAAATCAAAAATCAATATAATTATTATTCTAAGGTAGGTCTTGTCTAGGGTTAGTGATCTTTAGCATTCTGACGTGTCCACGTGTTCGATACTCGGACTTCCTAAGTCTATACTACTTGCGATCGGTACACTTGCCGGTTGTGTGTGGTTTTAGGATTTTCGTTTTAATATTAAAGCTTAGTTGTGAGGTTCATATTTATAGGGTTATTAGACACACATCAGTGCGCTCTATTGGAAATAACTGATGATGACAGGGAATTGGAGTTAATGATAAATTTTATCAATAACTCCAACTTAAGGGTAGCCTTGACAGAGAGCCCAACCATCTACAGGAATCACATCACAGATTTTTGAGGATCTGCTATCTATGTTGATGATGTCAATGGGAAGAGATTGAAGCCTCGGTCTTAAATCAAGACATTGAAATCACTGAAGCATCGATCAGAGAGGCATTACAATTGAATGACAATCATGAAGTGATGGATTTGTATTCGGTTCCAAGATTGCTGAGGATATTTCAAGAGACTATGGGATATCAAGGGGGGGTGTCAAAGAAGGACAATTTCAGAAGGGAAGTTTTCCCCTAATCTACCGATTCCTAATACATCATGTGATTCCGTCCCTGTCTCCAAGGAGATGGACTTGGACTCTGTTGAGCAGGGAATCAGCGACAATGACAGTAGCCATTCTATACCAACAACCATTCAACTTTTCATGATTCATTTTTAATGGGTTGGTGTCCAATGCTGAGAGGGGGTGAATCAAAGATTTCTGATGTATCCAAGATTTTTACAAATACTCATCAATAGATCTTTGCAGCACCTACAGCTGACAGGAGAAGTGTTAAGGCTGCAAGACCCAAACATATGTCAAAGGATGAAGGATGTAAGGAGCAAGTTTAATGAAAATATTGATTGGGATGTTCTCCCTTGGTTACTAGTTCCTTCATTAGGTGCTATTGATGTCCCTCACACCCCAAGACATAGTGAAGAAGATGATGATGAGGGTGAAAATGATGAGGATGTAGGAGGAAATGATGATGATAATGATCAGGGTAATGACGATGATGATGCTGTTAATGAGCCTATTATTGAACCAATCACCCATGAGGCTGAAAATGTTGAGGATGTGGGCCATAATGCTGAAATCAATGAACTGGTTATTGATCCAGTTGGGACTGGGTTGACTGCATTTGCAGGTGAAGAAGAGAACTGATCAAGTGGACGATGATGTTTTTATTGCACAAGTGGTCTCAAATGTAACTGACACAATTCAAAAGATTACACCACCAGCTTCACCAGACCTAGTACAAGATAAAGAAGAGACATCCTCCGTTGATTATGAACCTAATCATGATAATATTCCCGCATCACCTGCCACAACAGAACCACTCAATTTAGAGCCTGAACCAATTCAAGTAACACATATCCCATCACCACCTTTGTTACCACCAGCCAAAACAGCCCAAGACACACATATCTCAACACCACCAACCTCACCTCTAAAAGAAACTATACCTATTGAATCCATTCAAACTTCCCAACCCATCCCTAAGGAACCTGAATCCTACAAACTACCCTGACAAGAAACCTCCTCACCCGAACCACTCTCAGAACCAGACTTTAAACCCTCTCCAGAAACACTACAATCAAGCCCGAACATTTATGATATTATATCTGAAAATGCAAATTTGGAGTTTGAAAACATTATGTTGAAAGAGAAAAATGCAGTTCTGGAAATCAGGAACAAAGCACTTGAGACTGCCCTACAACAAGCTTTACTAAAAATTCAAACCCTGTAGCACTCTGAGGTTGAGAAGACCTCAGATGCACCAAAACAGGGGGATAATACTGAAGAGGCAGGTGGCTTGAAATTGATTGAAGATATATATGCCAGTTCAAGTGATGAAATTGCAGAAGCTGGAACATCAAATGCCCTTGAAATGATCAATAAAGAATATGTTGAAGGGGCATGGGAAGATGGGGAGTCTGAGGATGAGGAAGAAGAAACACAAGAGCAGATTTTAAAAAGAAAAATGAAGGGAAAAAGGATTGCACTAACTGATGAGGATCTCCATCCCAAATGTGCACACATAATGCAATCTGGAGATGAAATACTTCAAAGGGATGATGTAGTGGATCCAGACATTGCAGAAGTTGAGTCTGTTAATACAGTGATGAAAATGATAAATCAAGAGAGAGAAAATGTGTGGAGAAGAAGAAGAGGATGTTCCTCAAGATGTGCTGGAGGCACTGATTGAGATGAAGAAGAGAGAAGAGGAAGAAGAAAGGTTGAAAGAAGTAGCCGATGAGGCTATAAGGGCTGCATTGGAGGCACTAAAAGAAAAACAATTTGAACAACAATCTCCAATTGCACAAACAGATGATAAGCCCAAGCCTATAAAATCTGAACTTGAGCTTGAAGAACCTAAATCTGAACTGCCAAAATATCAAGAGCTCAGCATGGTTCCAATAAACCAAGAAGCAGGTGAAAAAGAAAATGATAGAACTGTCTTATGGATCAGTTGTCAAATTAGTTGTTTTAAAGACTATGACAGATATTCTGAAGAATCCTGCAAGGCATGCTCCTGACATTGTGAAAGCTGCTAAAAAGGCCCAAACGGAATTTGTACAAAGAAGCAGTATACCAGAACCAAGAGTAGAAGAAGTAGTTGAGACTACAGAACCGATAATCAAGGAGGTTGTTGATGATGAACAAGCAGATGTGACTCATGAGCATATGGCAACTAAACCGATTATCAGTGTGCAAGAGACTGAGGCTATGGGGGTATTGAAAAGAAAACAAACTTCTGAAGCTGTGACCCATAAGTCTAAAAGACAAAAATCTGTGTAGGTTTACAAAAGAAGGGAAGCACAACCCAAGGTTGATGAAAGGTCTTAGACAAGTCAAGATGAAGAACCTATGATTGGAGCCCTTCACAACCTGGATGAGCATATTGAAGTTGATGAAGAGGAAGAGAGAACAAAAAAGGAGGATGATAAAGAAAATGAAGATAAGGCTACTTATTAAATCTTGAATATGATGAGAAATATCTTCAGAGAATGTCAAAAGAAAATATTAGACAAGAGGCTAATGGATGGAGAAGTAGGGAGTCAAAAAGAGAATTCCTGATAAAGGCCGAACATAAGCCTGCATTTTTGAACCTACAATCATTTGACACTTTTGAGAGAATTACAAGAAGGCTCTTGTTAATGATGTGGCAAATTATGTAGAGAAGATGAGCAAGGAGAAGAAGGACAAAGAGGAGAAGGTATTGAAAGAATCAGATAGTAGCAAAAGGAGAACAGAAAAGAAAGCCAGAGATGTAGAAGAATATGAGATAGACAAAAGCAAACACAAAGACATTAAGTTTCTTCAATTACATGGTTACAACTACGATTCATTGAAAAATCTTTCTCAAGAGCTGAAAAAGAAAGTACAAATGGTGAAAGATTCTCACAAGGATCAGAAATGATCTGCAGACTGTCTAAGAGAAAAGGAATTGAAATTGAGACTGGAGAAGGAGAGGGAAGAAGCAGAGAAGAAGAAGGAAGATGTCACACAATGGTTCAAAGATCTATAGAGAGTACAAACATTAAGGGACCTTGTGATGGAGAAGGGAATGACCAAAGAAGAATTTGATAAAATGCCTCATGACCAACTACTTGAAATTTATCATAGAGAGCAAATATTTTTTCTTGAAACTGAAAGAAGGCTGAGGGAAGCAAAGCTGAAACAACAAGAGGAGGAAAGGGCATACGATAAGTATACTATGCAAAAGAGGTGCAAATCCAGCAAGAGTAATGATGCAAACAGATGAAACAATTAAACAATGGTTTGGAGAATCTGAAATTAAGGAAGCAATGAAAAATCCACCAGTCAGCACAAACAGAACTTTAATAAGGTCGGATATTGTGAGGCCTAAACCTTCAAGGAACTTGAACTTGCCTACACATCTCTATTTTGACAAAAGATCAAAGATCTTAAGAGTGATAACCGAAGACAATGAAGAAAGCTTGATAATTTTCAAAGATGATTTAAGAAGTTTTTCAAAAGAACAACTAAAGAAAATGGCCCAAACAGATCTTTATGACAATCAAGAAAGAAGCCAACTGGCAGGCCAACAGAAAAATGACCCCTCAAAGTTCATAAAAGAACAATTTGAGAAAGGATTCCCATTTCTCAGACAGAAAAGGAGAGAAGTACACAGTGAAGCTGAGAAAGAGAGGAGAAGAAAAGGAGTCAATGAAGTGCACACTGCTGAACTCTCCATTTGGGACTCAAAGAAAAGAAAAACTCATCAGGCAAGCAGCTCCAGTGGAAAACGGAAAACATTAAAAGAATGCTTAGCCATGAGAAGGGAGATGCTTGATCCAAACTCCCATGTGCAACAAAATGGAAAGATAGCTCATCTCACCTACAACTGACACAATGATTCAATATCCCTGAGAAATGCATCAGGAGGAACTATTGCAGTGGTTATGTATGATGAAGACCTACAATTCATACATATCCAAGACCTTCAAGACATTATGGGTGCAGATTTTCCTCTTGATTCTCTTGATGGGGTGGAGCTTGACATGCTCAAGCAAAAGGCTGCCTTTGTTAAACTCAAGAAAGAAAAAACTGTTGCAAGGAGCCAAAGGAGAAGATAGCAGAATGGAACTTAATAATGATCATCTTATTTCTGTTTTTTCGTTGTATTTTATTTTATGATTTGTAATTTGACATGTAAAAATTTGATATGTAATGCCTAAAAGGCAGAATTCCCTTGTGTAATGAAATGACAGTTAATCTTAAATTGACTATCTTTAGAAAGCTGATATATGTGTAACTATGCAGGTATGTTTTGGTGCATCTGAGATTGTTCCAATCTAGGGGGAGATTGTTGAGTCGGATATTTTCTAAGGAAGATTGGAATCTTCTCAACCTCCTCAAGAATTAGGTTATGTATGGACTACGAGCAAGCTTGGATTATCGAGCATGGTTTACTACCTCGAGCATGGTCTTCAGAACCATTTTTGGTGAATTCTTCTAAGTGTTGAAGGCTTCGAGCAAGCTACATTTCTCTGAGCAAGAGCGTTCTTCTATCGAGTGTGGTTTGCCAATCGAGCAAACAACTTGATCATTCAAGTTTTAACCAAGTGATCCGAGCAAGGGCATGGATGCAATAAGAAGATGTCCGAGCACATTAACCAACTTGATCATTCAAGTTTTAACCAAGTGATCCGAGCACAGGATGTCCGAGCACATTGGTGACGAGCATGGATGCAATAAGAAGATGTCATATGTTCTAAGCAAGGACTTCGAGCATGATTCAGTCCCCCGAGCAAAATTTACATCCGAGCATGCTAAAGATTGTTCAATAAGTCTCAAGACAGGATTGAAGACATCAAGAAGAATGGGCTTGCTCGATGGACAAGTTCGAGCAAAGCAAGGATTGGTCAAGAAGAATGAAGCTTGCTGGAGGAGAATACTTTCTATATGAAAATATTCTAAGTAAAGTATGCTCGAAGACACTCATCGAGCATACAATGCATATTGAGTCTGCTCGAGCAAGATTGAGATCATGCTCGAAGACTCTTACACTTGTAGTTTTGTTTGTCTTTCATTATGTAATAATTAAGGGATTCTAGAAAGAAATGTCAGGGTCTATAAATAGCGTCATAGGTTTTCATTTTAGGAGACGCTGGCAAGGCACGCAATACGAGGGCACGAACATTCCAACGAATATTCTCTTGGTCTCCTCGTACCGCCGTCGCCGTCATGAAACCCTAGACATTCCTTCAATGTTACATTAAATGACATATTAAAGGCAGTGAATCTTTGTCTTTGAATCTGTTCTTACTAAATATTATTTTATTGTTTCGTCGTCACTATATCACACCTTCGTTCCCATCCGTTGAAATCATGATTCCGCCGGGATATTCGATAGGCCTTTGGGTTATTGGATCTGTGTGCTCTTGTCAACCTACTTAAGGTTCGCACCAGATTAACGGTCCTGGCATAAAATACAAAATCCCTTTATTCAAATTGTTTAACTTTTACAAATCCCGTTAGTTAGATTTTTGTTTTGTTTTAAATTATAGTTTGTGACGTTCGGTTGCGTTGGTTTCGTTAGCACGCCTTCGATTTTATTCCAAGTTATCTTCAATTTTAAGGTGAGTTTTTTCACATCCCATCTAAGGCGGAAATGCCGAGGCGTGAATCGATTGTTCACAGCTCAAAGGTACTATCATAAATAAAATGACAATATCTATTAAATTAGTTATTTCAAGTTACAGTGCACAAATATTCATAACACAAACAAATAATCCATACAAAATTTAAATAAAGATAGTCTTCATTAAGTTTCCTATGGTGTTTTCTAGATGTCCTTCACGCCAAACTTCAATTCAAATGGCAACCTGCATATGCAAAGAAAATGGAATAGAGTTTGTCAACAACACATGTTGAGTGAGATGATCACCAATTTTCATGAAAATAATAATATAATATGTCAAATATATGTAAATATTAAATACACAAATAAGCATATGTGAGTAATAATCAATCAAACTATAAACAAACCATAGACATGCTAGTGTGCCATTTAACCGTTGCCAGCGAATGGGCATTGGCTACAATGACTGACTGAGATTGTCGGTTTACATCGCCAAGCGAATTGGGCTCAGGTTACTAAGACGGCGTATGATCATACTGACATGCTAGACTTCTGATTGAGCTCTCCGAAACATAATAGAATGTAAACACATAAGCAAATAGCAAATAACATTTAATTGATATAAACACAATAATTATGTTTGCGAGTTTGTGTGTATATATATGATAGAAAATATGAATAGATACGTATATGTCCCCAAAACATATAAAAACAGTAAAATAAAGGGGAATGATCAAACTCAACTTATTGCGTAAGCGAGTAAACAAGAATATGAATAAACGAATAAGAATTAAACGAATCGTCCGTTAATGCGTTGAACCAAGTAAACCAAATGGACCTGAAACTTTGAGATAAATAAATATGAGTAAAAATGAACTTGTTGCCACTGGAATCGTTCCAAACGGATGTCTAGAACTCCGGTTATGTTAAATTAAACGTTTAAGCGAGCTGGTACTGACTAGAATCCGAACAGCGAGTCGGAATTCGGGTTTTGGTCACCAGCCTTAAAATTTCGATACGAAAATAAAAGTCTTCTGGACCAAAAGCCGGTTCAGACCAGAATTGTTAGAAATCGATTGGTAACAGTGGTTGACCAATATTGTTAAACGGGTCGGAAAGCAATTGACCACCGAAATTCCTCAATCACTGAAATTGATTGAGGGATTTTGTTAAGTGGATGAAATACACAAAAATATAGAATACGACTTACCCAAACGATAAATGGAACAAGAGATAATCAAGGTCAAAGGGTCTTGAAGCTTGAAAGTCAACGAAGGCTTTGCAGCACTTGAAGAAATTGAAGAAACCGACAATGGGGGAAGAAGAATTTCGTGGGATATAGATATGGGGGCTGGTATTGAAGTAATAATTTAGGGTTTTATGATATGCGTTGTTTAAATATTAAGGGCTAAAGCTTGTTTATTAGGAAATGGCTCGTTTAGGAAACCGAATAATCAATTAATGACAATATTGGGTATAATAACCTAGAGATTTCGATTTGGACAACAAGAAAAAGTATTGGGATCTGTAATAGCATTTCTTGGAGTTTAAGTTTCGTTAATTTAATCAAAAATAAGAAAGAACCGGCAAAATTAGTCCCTATAGTTCCCGAAAATGCGATTTTTAGCCGTTTTAAGCGATTTTAAAGGTTATTAACGACTATTTGGCATGATTAAAAGTTATGAAATTATAAAATATGTTAAACCAAGTTAAATACCAATAAATACAAGTTTTAAATAGTTCGAAAGATCCGAATTACATTATGAATCTGTTTAAACATAAACGAACACAAATACGAAAAATCCGAGATGTTATAAGTTTCTTACACTCCCTTTTGACTCTTTTATTACTTTTGGGGGTAGCATATGTATCCTACAAACTTCAAGTATTTACGATTTTGCTTACAAACTACAATTCACTAGATGGACTTGTGTGTTACTTGATTATTTGCTCGAATTTACTTGCACGCGGTAGCCTCAATAAGTATGATCATACGCTCCCCTTTGCACTCAGGACCATTTTGTTATGAGTGGAAAAAGGCCTCATTATCCGAGTACGTTGTTTGTTACCAACTGGAAAGGACCTTACTTGCGCGATTATCTGAGTACGTTGGTTGATACCAACTGGAAAGGACCTTACTTGCTCGTTTATCACTTGTTCATGAATTGTACGGTTTTTATTTATTTATATCAAACCGTGGAAACTCACCAACTATTAATATAGTTGACATTATTTTTATACATATGCTACAGGTACAGACATTATAGGATGATACTTGGAGAAAACAGTAGACTTAGGTTATTTAAACAAATGGATAAAATGCTTAGTTGTATTTATATTTCCTTGTACTCTTTGTTTACAAACTTTTGTATATGATGTTTAAAACAATTAATGAAATATTATCACGTAATAGTGTCACATGTGTTTTGGACAATCTGTACGTCACACTTGTGCATTTCCGCTTAAGCCGGGGTGTTACAACACATTTTGCTGGAAGGCCGCGCGTATGAGTTCTTCTCCGATTCCGCCAATGTTGAGCCCCTATTTGTTAAATCAGGTGATGAAAACCTCAATGCTTTCATTATCTCGATGGGTAACATTATGAATATCCGTCGAACCGTTGACATGGAGCTGTTGTTGGCCGAACTTATGAGCTTAGTCATCCTAATCAGCGTTTCGCCTTTAAGGTAGGCGTTCGAACAATGCGCGCGCAGCGCTGACCAGGTTAGTGTAAACAGGTTACACCATAGGGGCATGTTGCATCACGAGACCATGCCCCGTGGCGATGTAGGTCTGTAGATGGTCATTTGGATCAGGCAGACCATCATATTTTCCCATTGTCGGCGGGATTTTTGGGTTTGCAGGAAGTACCGACGCGGCTGGCCTATAAGGCTTGGAGAAATCTACGCTGGTGTCAGGATGGTATTCGATGACGTTTTTGTTAG
The DNA here is from genome assembly GCF_021521415.1 of Bidens hawaiensis. Classification (NCBI taxonomy): domain Eukaryota; kingdom Viridiplantae; phylum Streptophyta; class Magnoliopsida; order Asterales; family Asteraceae; genus Bidens; species Bidens hawaiensis. The sequence goes on from NW_027505866.1 coordinate 117,521, forward strand.
GTGCATCATGGAGGTCCGTCCTCTCTTGACATTCTTCGCAGTTAGTGTTGTCTCTTCATGACGAGGCTGTGTGGTGCGAGCGCTGCACCTTGTGTTGGTCACTGGGTCTGCATGGAGCTGATTCATGCTCAAATTCTTCTTCACCCTGGTCATCCGTCTCGTTACTACTTGAAGCGCCGCCGAACAGAGTTCCGGGCTGAACTCCATATGAGAATTTCTCTTGCATCCTCACCATTAGCTTTTCTTGTTCTTCTTTCCACATGCCATGACACTTGGTAGCAACAAGGATTGCGGGTGTTGTCGGAAAACATGGTGCTTCCCGTTACGGTAAAACTATGTGGGGGGTGGACGCATTAGCGATGTCCACCGCATTGGTCGTGACTGTATCTGGCGCCAGATTTGTCTGTTAGACAAGTGACGTCTGTCCGAGCATAGGAGTAGGCATTTTACCACTTATTATCAATCGAAGGTTTGAAAACTTCAAAAAAAAAAAAAACTAGTTCTAGCCAAAAAACATGGATGGCGCCAATGAAGAAACACTAAATCAATGGTCGTCCTAATTACTTAGCCCTTAGGTTGAAGTTAGATGCTTCCCATGGAGGTTGAGATATAATCTGGCTGGAATGAGTGGATACACCTGTAAAATAGAACACGTGAGCTCGTTACCAGAAGTAGAGGGTCTTCTCGTAACCAACCTCCGATGTGAGAATCAGTATAAGGAATTGATCTGGTATGGAATACAAGTTATCACGGAGCACTAGTGAGTGTTATCGCGGAGCACTAGTGAGTGTTATCGTGGAAAGGTTAAGATCTTTTTCCTATTGGAGGTTGAATGGTATTTATAGCTGGATGGAAGGGGAGAAGGTATGAGTGTCATATCAGGAATTCCAACAATCAGAGGGCTTGCACGTGCCCAAGTGAAGTTGGTGAATAAAGTAGTTGGCTGATTGTGACATTTGTACTATGTAGTACTATTGATGACGCGTTGTCAGTTTCTTATTAGCTGGACGTCCTTATCAATGAGATACTTTCTTTTGAACCATACCTAGGAAGATCTTTGGCGCCACTTATCCGAGATGTCAGAGAATGTTTGGCGCCTGGTAGAACTTCATAAATGCAAATGTCTTTCAACGCTCTGTACGTTTGTACTCGGTGTGGCTATTCCGCTGACTATGTGTAGGTTCGTCTTGCGGAGGCCTATGCCACCTGTTAGGTGGGTGTATGACCCTACCTCTTCAACAACCTTGCCAAATATTACGGATTTTAAGTTGAAACAACGCAACTCTTCATGAAAAGTATGCCGGTTAGCCTACACAACTATCAGCAGCTATTAAGTTGCATTATCACTAGCTCTATTAGAAGAAGAAAAAACCTTTCCTTAGCAACTAGATACTTTGGTAGTAACTCAGTTATTATTGATGGACCCTCTTGTTGATACACACTTGCTTAGCGTTGACAGTACTTGCTACTAGCTTACTACCCTTAGACTCTTACGTTGCTACTAATGGATCAAGTTGATCTTCATAGTTGTTATTGAAGGGCCAAGTTGCCACTTGATTATCACAGTTACTGCTAATGACTAATTGCCAGTTACCAAAGATGATCTTTTCCTTCTGATGGTTAGTTCATCATATACATCTTTTTATCACTAATGCGAATCTAAAGCAACTTCAAGTTAATTTTCTTTAAGCAACATGACCCCAACAGGTGAATTGCCCCGGAGCCTCGATCACTAAGAGGGCGTAGTCCGCTTGGAACCCAACTAATTCGTTGGTGCTTGATATTTTACTAGACTTGAACAAACGTATATTTCACACCTCCTGACTCGTTTCATCGTAAGTATTATAATAATTTCACTTTGGTCAACCAATTAGTTTCAACTTTCAACTCCAATAATAATAATAATAGCACCATGTTCTAGTAAATCAAAAAGTAAAACCATATAAAAACGTTTAAAATATCACACCATGTACGAAAAGTTAGATGCAATATCTTGACCAAAGTTATATGTATACTCGACGTCAATAGATATATTATTATGATGCATGCATAGGTGTCTATGGCCCCTCCCTTCAGTCTCCTATTTAATGCTCATCACCATAAATGCACCCTCTGCAACCTATACATACAATATACACACACGTATATGTATAGTTTGAAGGGACAATACATACAACTGACGTCCACACTCAATAATAATATTATGTCCTTTCGGGTTTTTCGAATCCAATCTCATTCGCCATTAATGCTAGCTTTCCCCTTCTTCTTCACTGCAAAATTCTTCTCACCACTTATTATCACTTCATCACTATCTTCTTAACTGCAAGTGAGTTTCTCTCTCTACATTTAATTTTGTAATAATCTTTTCGAGATAAGGTTGTGTATAGTTCACGTCGATTTAGTTTTGGGTTCAAACCAAACCAAAAATTGAAATTTTGATTTTGAGTTTTGAAAACCCTTCAGTTTCGGTTTCGGTGATTTTAGCTTTGCATTTGGCATGAAAATTATAGGTAGGATCAAAGTTGGAAAAAAATAATGAGTTTTTTATGCATTGAAGGTAAAATATTTGAGTTACATTATATATTAGATTATTATTAATTAGATCAAACTCAAAATAAAGAAAATTAAAATATATAAGTTTGGTTTGGTTTTGTGGTTTTCATTACACCGAAAACCGCAAAACCGAAATCAAGCCGAAATTTTGGTTTTTACGAAAACATAAAACCAGTTCGTTGGTTTTTGTTTTAGTTCGGTTTGGTTTGGGCTCGAATCGAACGAAAAACCCTAGTTTCAGTTGTGAGTTTTTGAAAGCCGTTCAGTTTCAGATTTTCTATTTGCTTCGGTTCGGTTTTGATCTTTTCAATATTGCATTTGGTTTTGAAAATTTTGGTATAAAAAAAGTGCCCAAAAATAATAAATTTTGGCATAAATTCTTTTGTTAGTTAAATAGTTAATCTATTATTATGCATTGAAGCTTAAATGTTTGTTAAACTATAAATTAGATTATTATACAATACATTCAAGTCAAGATAAAAAATAAAAATCAATAAAGTTAGTTTGGTTTTTTCGGTTTTAATTACACGCAAAAACAAAATCAATAAAATCAGTCGTCGGGTTTTTCTTTTCGGCTCTTTTTTTGGTTTCAGATCGGTCTTTTCGGCTTCATACACACCACCACCTCGAGATATAATAATAGTAATTCATTCTACATGCTAGGGTTCTCTGCAAACAAAAAAAATGAAATGGATACGATTCAATGATTCATGTATATACGTATATCAGCAATAAATGTGAATAGTGTCAGCGACCAATTCGCTGATCGTCGTACCTGAAATTTGATTCTTCCATTGACATGTCATTTCACACACAAATCTCTCTCTCTCTCTCTCTCTCTCTCTATAATTATTATTATTATTGCTTGCTCTAAATCATACTGTTATCATATTCAGCCAGTAGAGTAGAGTCCGCATATATACATTGATTGCTTGTTTGTTTGTTTAAGAGATTTGTTTGATTAAGCAATGGGAAGAGCACCGTGTTGCGAGAAGACCGGGTTGAAGCGAGGGCCGTGGACGCAGGAAGAAGATCAACTTTTGGTTGATTACATCAATAAGAACGGCCATGGTAGCTGGCGCTCGCTCCCGAAGCTCGCCGGTAAGTTAATCTCCGATTTCTTGAGTGTTTTGGATTAGGGATGGGATCGGTATTGGTATTGTAGGAGAAAATGAAAAAAAAAAAAAAAAACTGTTTTACTGATTATAAGTTTATAAGACTACTAACTGGTTTACTTTTTATTGTATTAATAATGAGGTTCATATGAATTTTACTTGCACATAATATCTTTATTTACATGTAACTTGGGCTTGCTTGGTTACTACAATCGTGACGTTGGTGCCATTACACCATTAGTTTGCTTATCTAAAATAATGGATGATATAAAATCGTTGGGTTATCTATAGATAAAAAATCGTTTTTCTCTCAAAAGCATTAGATATAACAACTGGTGTGATTTTATTTTGTAATCGATTCTTAGTTGTGATGTGGTTTCTAGCGTCTCGCTAGGTGTTTTAATGAAATTTTCTGTTCAAAAATAAAAAATAAAAAGTAAAAAGTTAGAGACCATTAAAAAAGTAAAAAAATAGAGGAGAATTTGTTCTAACCTACATGTATGAAAAATAGTTATTTTCTATTTTCTCAAAAACAAGTATTAGATCCGGATCAAACTTTACAACTTTCATGCAATAGATTTAAAAAACAGAAAGGATAATATTTGGAGTCAACATTTTGCAAATTGTTTATTTGCATGTGCGCATTATATGGTGATGAGAGTAATGAATGATTAATATCCTTTATGTCTTCAACAAAACACAAAATTTAATTTGTGGCGGCCATGCGTCTCTATTATGATCATGCTACGTTAGCTTTAAAGAGTCGGGTGTAAATGCAATTTATTGGCATCAAATCATTACATGGAAGCACAAAATACTACACTTATGTTAAGTTACTAGTTTAAACAAGTCGAGCCACTATTTAAATTTGACTTGGTAAAAGCTTGAATCGAGTGGAGTTTAAACAACTCAAAGCTCGATTCTAAACTACAGCGTGTTCAGTAAAAGTTTACAGCCTAATAAGTCTCACCGGCCTGGCGGCCTACATGATAAAAATAGCCAAGTAATATAGTTTGCGCTAATATATAAATAATGTTGTTATTATATATGTAATTGTGTATATAAATAAAATGACAGATGATAAACAAGTTGAGTTTGAGCTTGTAAAATTACTTACGAGTCGACTTCAAGTTTTGAAGGTGGAGCTTGAAACGAGCACTATAAGATAGTTCGTTTGTTTACTCTAATGGTTTCCCAGCTTAAACTGATTTATGGCATTCTTTCTTTGTATATTTGTATATGGTGGTGTGTTATTTAAGACTTTTATAACTTGATATTGTTAGTTAGTTTGTTTTCTAATACTTGTATAAACGGAAAATATAATTTTTTTTAATTTAAGCCAATCAAACCCGAACACGGTTTGACTTGTTTACATTGGTGGCACTTTTCTCATTGCTGTCTACACAAAGGTCATCTCATTGCATGTTTTTAAACAAGTCGAGCCGAAGCTGTCTAAGCTCTAGCTCATTTAGTTTATGAGAGCTTGTCCTCAGGTTGTTTCGTGTTGTGATTCTAATGTTCATTCTACTCGTGAGTGTTTTTTAAGCTTAAGCTTGACTTAGAGGCGGTTATTTTATTGTTTATTTATTTATTTACATATATTTATATATAACATAATACTTTTTTTTTCTTTTATCATAGCTTTTATAGAATAATAATTATTAATTTATTATGTAATTATATATATAAAAATTACATAAATAATAGGCTTGCCAAAACAATAGCTTGATAAGGGAAACTTGAGCTCACATATTAAACATGCGTATTTTTAGGCCTGAGTTTGTTTAAGCTTGGCTTAATTCGCTCTTTTTTTTATAGTGAGCCAATCTTCAGTATTACATCCCATTGCTTCAAGACAGAAACCACATGTTATAACATAATCTGATATTGTTAGTACAACACAATCATGGAATTATATGATGTTTGCAGGTCTACTTCGATGCGGGAAGAGTTGCAGGCTCCGATGGACAAACTATCTCCGACCTGACATCAAGTGCGGTCCCTTCAGCCCCGAAGAAGAAAAGCTCGTCATCCAGCTACACGCCATTCTTGGCAACCGGTACAACATTTTAATCAGTCTGATAACTTTTTATTAATACATTCGACTCTCCTTAATTTAGTTTAAATTTTATATTTTCAGATGGGCCGCTATTGCTGCACAAATGCCGGGAAGAACAGATAATGAGATCAAAAACCTCTGGAATACTCACTTGAGAAAACGCCTCTTATCCATAGGAATCGACCCACAAACTCACGAGCTCACCACCATATCCTCACCACTAGTGGGCCCACTTAAACGGCCTCCTGCCTCACCAGCCACCCGCCACATGGCACAATGGGAGAGCGCTAGGCTGGAGGCCGAAGCACGCCTCTCGATGGAGTCATCGATACTTTTTGCCCCGTCAACACCCCTACCACCTAACAAGAAAACCGACACGGACTACTTTTTAAAAATCTGGCATTCGGATGTCGGAAACTCGTTTAGAAACATTAATATAAAAGGTGAGAAGATCGCGTGCTCTAGTCCGGTTTCACAAGCCTCGGTTTCCGGGATGACTATTGAAATGGGCCCGAAACCAGAACCCGAACTCTCATCTAGTAACCCAGAACCCGAGTCCAAACCCGACCACAAAAGTGTACACCTTTATGGTGGATTCACACATTCTTCAAACTCAAATGAAGTTGAAGACTCATCGGATACAGCCCTGCAGTTGTTTTTTGATTTTCAGGGCCAAAATGATATGAGCTTCTTAGAGGCTCCTTTTAACTAGATTTGATGTTAGCATCTATGAATGAAGACTTGATGTTTGACTTTGACTTTGACTTCTGTGTCTTGTAATTCAATATGATATATTGAGGGGCACTATATTACTATACACCCTCCAAAAATTTATGTTTTTCATAATTTTTTTTATTTATTTCTTTATTTTTGGACATTTTTTAAAAATATTTTGTGTATCCATTATGATGTGTTCTTTAAGTGACTAGGTTGTCATCGGCAATATCAGATGGTCGACTTTTAGGTTTGACCACAATGCCTACTGCACCCAAGAGAGCGTCCGCTAGTTTCACATGTCTGCACAATGCAAAGTTTATTAGAAAAACCGATCACTTGGCTTGAATATCAACATAAAACTTATTAACTGTAAAGTTATTTCACAGTGTAACATGGTATATAATTATTATTATACGTGTGGCAAATGCGTGAGTTGTGTAACGGGCCAAACATATATTTTTTAAGCTGGGTTGACATAGTTCTCATAACTAAGTAGTTGTTAAAATGTTTACTTGTACGAGAACAGCAGTAGCTAACTGTAAAACAGTTTTATTAGAGATGAAAAACATGTCGTCGTTGCAGCTCTAAGCAGGCGACCCGCAAACATTTCCTGTCCATACTAAATTTTTATAAATCATTTTTGTCTTAGATATGCTTATGAAAACTATTCGTATCTCAAAAATTATCTTATCTGAATTTACAACAAGAATGAGAGGCACACACATCTATCCTCAATATATACAAGTAACCGCGTCTATATGCATGAGTGGATGCCTATATATCAAATTTCAGTCATCCGTTGTCTAGTTACTGACAGGCATCTTAAAAAACATTACAAGATGATCATTTTGGTGTGTGTGTGGGGGTGGGGGGGGGGGGTGGGGGGGGGGGTGTTTGGATTTAATTATTAAAGGTGTCATAGAAACATTACAACCATCAATCAGTTAAAGCTAATCAGGCTTCCATCATTATTCTTCTTTAAATTGAGAATACAGACTCAAGAGTAACTTTGTATACAATTATTGTTAGGATTAGTGAAGCCTTTCGCTGACTTGGTTTGATGGCCATGCAAGACAGATTCTCATTACGGGTGCACACGTAATCATAACATGCAGTCCAAGAGAATCCTGGTGAAGTCTATGATGAGAGAAAACGTTCATATCTATCCAAAATCATAAGATCGATTATTGAGGCGCGCTTGGTCTCCAAGTAGAACGAACGCATACCCAATGATACATCGATCTGCCGTCTTTTACTTGAAATGTCTAGCATTTCACTCTATTATCAAATCTGCGAAAACACCCCGGTACTTTGTTAAGATATTCCCTTGGCTTTTCGGTCTTCTTACCCAAGCCGATTTCAAAAATGATTTGTAAGTCATTACTTTGAGAAGTAACAACAAAGAAACTTATTTAGTCATAACCTATGTCTCTACCACTTTTCATTGTGCTCCCTCGTATAGCATAAGTCACTTAGTGACTCCACAACCTCATCCCACTTGTTGATTATAAAGATTTCAAATAAACTTACTACAACTAGGGTAACTCGACTTACATGCGATCAACACGCCGTATGGTATGACACTATGGAAATTTTATCGTTTCTTTTATAAATGGGATCGCACCTTTAAGAAGAAAGCTTTTCATATATACTTTCTAGAAGTTCTATAACTAAATTCTTCCTACGTATGAATTACATTACTTTCAATTCTTTCTTGACGACAATCTGTCAATAATTCAGTGTAAGGAAATTAGAATATCATCATCATCATCATCGTACTCAGTATATCCCATCAATAGCAAAGCTATGGTAGGGTCTGAGGAGGGTAAGATATAGACAACCTTACCTCTACCCCATAGGGATAGAGAGGCTGCTTCCGGTGAGACCCCCGGCTCGATAGTAGTTTTGTATCAAGCCTTGGACATAAAGCACATAGCACTCAATCATCGGGATACCGGCTGATTGGTGCATGTACCCTCGTCTTTCGGCTATCAACGCCACCACATGATGCCTGATTAACCTTCCGCCACTTTTAACGTTATTTTCACGAGATTAGTAAAATAACGTCAAAATTAGTGCAATTTCACTTTTGCCCACCCGAGGGTTTACACATATATACATAATATGCGCGCACCTCAAGCAATACATAATATGCGCGCACCTCAAGCAGGGCGTGTAAGGAAATTAGAATATAATGAATGAAAATTAATTTTATGAAATTATTGTTATTAGACTTTTTATATGGTGAAACTCTTAAGTAGAGTTACTTAATGAACTTGATTAGTTTTATTATAGTTTATGACTCTAATTAATTTCTAATTAAGAGAGATTATTCATCATCCATGACTCTTGTATATGGCAGGCTATGAGCCTCATTTGATGGAATTAGAAAAATTACAAGCCAGAAAATTCAAGGAAAAATACATGCATGCATGAAGAGTTATGAGTGAAAAGCTTTGAAGACTATATGTTGGGAACCCATAGAGATGAGGTTACCTACTTGATTCCTCTACCTTTGTATTCTATTTTTCCAAAAGTTCTAACACTACAATTACCCGATGTAACCTCGGGCGCGTGGACATCTCCGGCAGTCTCAACTGCTACGGCTGTTGTACCCTAGGAGATAGATGCGTTGTCTTATGTAGAGGCGCGAAATCTGTTTTAAGGGAAACGTGTTGAACATGTGTCTCAGCCTCAACCATCAATTTAGTTTGTTTATTGTTACAGCCATGAGACTACTAGAAGTTCTTGTTACGGCAAAAGTTGGAGAATCTATCTTTTTGTAAGTTCTTGTCAAGGAGATTACAAGAAGATGTTGTTGAAGAATAAGCTGAAGACTTTATCATTTGAAGAGTTTGGTTGGAATCATTTAACATAATTGCTATATTCTTTTATTATTTATTTTAGTTTATATTGTGGTATGTGCACTACTTACTTTTTCATGTTAATAACAAGAGTATCATTATTATTTGTATTAATTTTAATATAAAAGTGTCTCATATTCCTACAATCTTAAAATAGATTTTCATGAGATTGTTAAGACAATCTTAAACATTTTTACTAAGGATATTGGGTTCACGGAAAATATTAAAATTATTTTGTGATTGTTGCTACATCATCATCATCATCATCATCATCATCATCATCATCATCATCATCATCATCGTACTCAGTATATCCCACCAATAGCAAAGCTATGGTAGGGTCTAAGGAGGGTAAGATGTAGACAGCCTTACCTCTACCCCGTAGGATTAGAGAGGCTGCTTTCGGTGAGACCCCCGGCTCGATATTAGTTTTGCATCAAGCCTTGGACATAAGGCACATAACACTCAACCATCGGCACACCGGTCGATTGGTGCATGTACCATTGTCTTTCGGCTATCAACGCCACCACATGATGCCTGATTAACCTTCCGCCACTTTTAACATTATTTTAACGAGATTAGTAAAATAACGTCAAAATTAGTGCAATTTCACTTTTGCCCACCCGAGGGTTCACATATATACATTATATTTGCGCACCGCAAGCAGGGCGTTGATTGTTGCTACAATATTGTATATTTGTTTTTTGAAAATATGTATGTAGTACAAATTGTTGTCTATGGATTTAAAGAGATGCGGTATAATGTTAAATCCTATACCATGATACAAGACGAATGGTTTATAATTCAATTTAAGATGATTTTTCAATCGTTACTTTTCTAACTTGTGTGTTAGACCGGGTTTATTGGTGTAAACCTATGTTCTTTGTGAACATTAATTAAGTCCTCGAACGTGCATGTTAGCCCGGATTTATTTGATAAGAAATACGTTTTGTAAATGCTTCATTTCCTAACACGTGTGTTAGAAATTCTTACAAGTTATAAATATTATGGTTTAAAATGTTTGTCAAAACATCTCGTTTCTTAAAACGAGTGTGAGAAGTAGTTTATTTTGTGTAAACTAATAAATCTTATAATGATTTTTGTAACCATTTATTTCTTAATGAGCGTGTTAGATTGGGTTGATTTTAAATAAACCAATAAGTTTTATAATGGTTTATGTAATCGTTTATTTCTAACGAGTGTGTTAGAAAATAATGCACGGAGACATTCATTGGGTGCAATTTAGTGAAATATAAACTCAGACTTTCATGTTTGGTTATAATGAAATAGTACATATGAGATTTTCATGTGTATCTATTAAAATTCTTCTCATTAAGTCACCAATAATCATAGCCTTAATTAAAATTTAATGAAAGCTTTAACTATGTGTTAATGAAGTGACTCTAGGGCTATTAAGGTTTTATGAACTAAAGGTTTCACGATATACTATAGAAAAACAAATAGTTAAAAATTTTTTTTGTCTCAATGTTTAATTTTTCTAATAATAAGTGTGTTATTTTATAACTTTAAACAATGTCTGTCTAAACATTTTAATATATGATTTTTTTTGTGAAACCAACAGTTTTAAACCTTTTCAAAAGAAACAAATTATTTTATAGAATAAACGATAAAATAAAAACTTGGTGTTGTTATGAACATAAGTTTTGTTATTACAACGTGCATTAGTTAACACTTTGTTGTTGTTTCGGACAAATTTTGATTGTTTAAGTATATAGTTTCAAGATGAAACAAGGATCTTATCCTTATGAGTTCATAGAGAACTATTGAGGGAGTACCACAAGTCATGGCATAAAAGGATATCATTGCGATGATTTCGATTGGACATTGAAGGTGTTGAAGATAATAACACTTTGAGATTTGTTATCTAGATGTCGTCTTTTTATCCATTTGAATTACTTTTATAAAGTGTGTTACATTTTATCGTCCCCCTTCTCGATGTTCCCTGAGGGTGGCTCTTCATTTGGTGTTCACTATTCTAGGGTCTTGGCACTAACAATGGCACAGACTTTCACTTCGACTTAATCCTCAGCTCGTGAATCTGGCTATCTAAATATATCCGGATTCCTTTCTGATGCGTCTTATGTTTCCAAAAGGTAAGACTTTCCCCTTCCTTTCTAGGTACGTGGGTGTTCGCAGGATAGGCTGACTAAAGCTCGTGTAAACAATATTTCTAGGACTTTTGGCTTGCTTTGTTTGTGGCAAGGGAAGTCACATCTTCATTAGCCTGGTAAAATGTAAGGGCAGGAGACAACCTGACAACAGAGCGGCGGATGAACTTCACACCGAAGGAAGAGTTTTGTTCCGAGTAGAAGAAGGCAAAGAGCATCTTTTTAGATATCCTAAATTAGCTGGCTTTCTCTACTTTAACACTTCGTTCACTGGGTTGTTGTAGTTTCGGATGTATTATTATATTGTGTTCAATATCTTCGGATAACACATGCAGTTTTACAACCAAATACAACAATATTTATTTTAAAGTATAAAATTATTTTATAGATTTTTTTTTCTAACGGAATTTTTTTTTAAATGGATAATTTTTAATGGATAGTGCAAAAAGAATTTTGCATAAGAAACAACTTATGAGTTGTTGCGTTGACTAAAGTCTAAGACGACACATCAAATGTATAACCACATCATGAGAGTGCCATGGAATAACGTGGTAAGTGTATTAAGATGAAATACAGAAGCATGCGATATTTACCTCCCTGTAAATCACTAAATGTGAATTAAAATATAATGACGTATTTAACTCCTTGGAGATTCACTAAGTGTGAATTGTAACATAATATACGTTAACGAGATAATTATATCGTTGGATATTCATCTTTAAAAATTCACCGAATATGAATCATAAGAGATTTATTATTTTATTAGTGTAATTGAATTTAAATAAATTTTAAGAGATTTATTATAATAATCATACAATAGCAAATAACATATAAATGTTTCTACTCTCATATATTTTTCTTGAACTATGTGAAAGTTTGTCTTTCGTTTTAGAAGAGTATCTTAAAAAAAGTTTCAACAGACAACAATGAAATGTATAAATCACTTTATGCAAATATAAATTCCTAGAGTTTGAGGGTCAATCAAGTTGACTTTATCTCAATATAATAGTGATTGTAGATGAGAAACGCTCATCTTGTTGGTGATGAATGTATTCATCAAAATGGTTCGGATTAAGACTCATGTTCAAAGTCCATATAAGTTAATGATGAAGGCTTGAAGATTAAAGGCAAAAGAGTTATGTTCCTTAGATGAATGAAAATTTATGTATGTTCTATCTACAATAACTTGTGAGACTTTCCTGAATATTATGGTTTGGGGATTGTGAATAAGTCTTATAATTTTATCTAAATTAAGGGTTGAGTGTTTCAAAGTGATATTGTGATGGCTGTGAAGAATCAGAATGATGCATCTTCTGTTCACATGCTAAGAATTGTAGTCTAAAGCATGCTAGACTAGTAGTTTCTAATTATGGTGCTTAACGAAGACTAATTAACGCGAAACATTCAAAACATACACAACACAAAAATGAATTTGTGTATAGACAAATTTAGAAAGGGTTTTTCATTCAATCTAAGGAAATGATATAACTTATAAAGATTGTAAGAAGACCTCAACTTTCTTGGTTTGTCCTAGATGGTGACTTGTAATCCTTCTAAATTTTGGGTGGTTTTATAACAACCTTATGAAAAGTTTATCTTAAAAGCTAAGCAAAATATATCAAAATGTAAGAAATGTGGGGGAAGCCATTTAAGAAACAACCCCGTTTGGGGTGAATAGTTAAGGTTATCCAATAACACTTAAATGTGGGGGTATCTTACATTTGAAATTGGAACGTTAAGCAATAAGGATTACTGTAATTCACTTTGATATTTCAAACACATGACTAAGTGGAAGACACAAAGGCCATAGTAAAGATGTGTATGCCTTGAAGTGAGTCTTCATGTCACACCAAAACCAAGACATGGAACCAGAACTAAAAGTTTGGTGAAGAGTGTTAAGGTTTGACAAAATAGGCAAGACGAACGTGTTAGTTCATAACACATCACAACAACTGATCTCAATAGCAAATTATCTTAACCGACTTGATAAAGTCAAAGATAATGGTTTGGATCCAACAACCTAAAAGTTGACAAGAGATCGAGTTGTGAAATGAGACTAAAGCCCAAGAAAAATAGTATATAAAGGAAAACCTAACTTAGTTGACTGGAGATCCCAATATCTAAGTTCAATAGGAAAACCTAATTATATATCTAAGGGTGGTCACTGTGGGGCATAACTTATGTATAATTTGACAAATAAGCTAATATCTATATCCTCCTAAATTAAAAGGGGAGTTTAATTACTTCCTAGTCCATTCATATAACAACAGTGACATGTTGTGAGGCTAAGCATAATATACGGTTAATGGTTTATGTAAATCATTATAACCTTAATGCTTTTAATGATCTATGGATAATCACCTATGTGAAAGAGAAGTGGGGTTGCTTCGAATGAAATTGTGGGGTGCGCAATTCCTAGAGCTTTCACAGAATCAGGCTAGTATTCCAGGACCATAATGGACACAACAATGAGGGGATGTGCCCGGCTAGGGAGAGTATTGTGTGAAGTTTATTGTCGTCTACACAAAATGGGGTTTGTTCAAGGACATCGCATCTACTAACCGTTAGGAGACTAAGTATACTTCACAAAGGAATGTTCAAAGCTAACACCTACCTATCTACAATACTCAACTGTCGAGGTTATATTTGATATTCTGATGTGGGGGATTGTTGAGATTAGAATATAATGAATGAAAATTAATTTTATGAAATTATTGTTATTAGACTTTTCATATGGTGAAACTCTTAAGTAGAGTTACTTAATGAACTTGATTAGTTTTAATAGAGTTTATGACTCTAATTAATTTCTAATTAAGAGAGATTCTTCATCATCCATGACTCCTGTATATATGGTAGGCTATGAGCCTCATTTGATGGAATTAGAAAAATTACAAGCCAGAAAATTCAAGGAAAAATACATGTATGCATGAAGAGTTATGGGTGAAAAGCTTTGAAGACTATATGTTGGGAACCCATAGAGATGAGTTTATCTACTCGATTCCTCTACCTTTGTATTCTATTTTTCCAAAGTACTAACACTACAATTACCCAATGTAACCTCGGGCGCGTGGACATCTTTGGCAGTCTCAACTGCTTCGGCTGTTCTACCCTAGGAGACAGACGCGTTGTCTTATGTAGTGGCGTGAAATCTGTTTTAAGGGAAACGTGTTGAACATGTGCCTCAGCCTCAACCGTCAAATTTAGTTTGTTTATTGTTGTAGCCAAGAGACTATTAGAAGACCTTATTGTGGCAAAAGTTGGAGAATCTATCTTTTTTGTAAGTTCTTGTCAAGGAGATTACAAGAAGATGCTGCTGAAGAATAAGCTAAAGACTTTATCATTTGAAGAGCTTGGTTGGAATAATTTAACATCATTGCTATATTCTTTCATTATTTATTTTAGTTTATATTGTGGTATGTGTACTACTTACTTTTCTTGTTAATAACGAGAGTATCGTTATTATTTGTATTAATTTTAATATAAAAAATGCCCCATATTCCTACATTCAGAATATATCTTCTTATTTCTTCAATCGAATGATTGCAATACGAACTTTAACCAGAAATCTGTTATGAAACGATGATTCAAAGAACAAAATGCATACTAATACATGAGATCACGTTTGAGACTATAGTAAAGCTCAACCGCTAATATCTATAACAGGTTTTGCCAATATGCTCTTTTTACACCAACCAGAAAACAAGGCCAGAACTAGGAACTTCCTTCCAAGCCACAACCTAATGGAGTATAACGAGCCCACCACCGTCTAGCCATATGCAACACAAGACAAATATAAAACATTATAAGAAACTGAGACATTAAAATAAAGGACCTCAACTATGGACATAAAGTTGTAATATTATCCAACACCTCCCCCCTTCTTCTCAATTTTAATGTCCGAACATATCAAACAAACCTAACATTTTAATCATTTTTTCATGGAAAACATCTACTAATTGATCCTTAGATTTGATTGAACAAGCCTTTATAACACCAGTTGAAATTCTTTCATGCAAGTAAAACAAATCAACTTTAAAATGTTTAGTCCTCTCAAGGAACACAGGGTTGGCAACAATTGAAAGTGCAGCAGAATTATCACAGAACAAGGATACATGGAGAGCTACAGAAACCTGTAACTCTCTAAGCAGATTACTGATCTAGATTATTTTACTAGCACAAGAACACATAGTTCTGTATTCTGCCTCAACAGATCTAGAGACAGTAACTTGTTTTTTACTTTTTCAAACAACAAGCGAGTTACCTAGAAAGACACAAAAACCAGTTACTGATCTCCTTGTATACAGACACTTGGCCCAGTCCGAGTCTGCATAAGCAGTAAAATCAAACAATTCCCCCATTTTAAACATCACTCCTAAACCAGGAGGTTTCTTTAAGTATCTTAAAAGTCAGGCCGGCCCAAATTATTGAAAAATTGTCGGGTCAAAAATTTTATTGTTTTATGGATGGGTATTCGGGATATAATCAAATTGCAATTCACCCGGATAACCAACACAAAACCACGTTCACATGCCCATATGGTACTTTTTCTTTTAGGCGAATGCCATTTGGATTGTGTAATGGCCCGGCCACGTTTCAACGATGTATGATGAGTATTTTCTAGGACATGGTTGGGGAATCACTTAAGGTATATATGGATGACTTTTCTATTTTTGGGTCAACTTTTGAATGATGTCTTGATGAATTGGAAAAAGTTTTAAAACGTTGTGTCGAGACAAATTTGGTTTTAAGTTGAGAGAAAAGTCATTTCATGGTACAAGAGGGAATAGTGTTGGGTCATGTAGTTTCGAGTCGGGGAATGGAGGTGGATAAAGAAAAAGTTATGGTTATTTCTTCATTGCCACCACCAAAAAATGTAAAAGGAGTAAGGTCATTTTTGGGGCATGCCGGATTTTACCGGCGGTTTATTAAAGGTTTTAGTGTGATTACTAAACTTCTATGTAATTTGTTGCTAAAAGATGTTGCATTTGATTTTACTAATGAGTGTTTGCAAGCGTTTGTTGTTTTGAAGGAAAAGTTAGTGCAAGCACCAATTTCGCAACCGACGGATTGGAAGAAGTCGTTTGAAATTATGTGTGATGCTAGTGACACCACGATTGGAGCAGTTTTGGGTCAAAGAATTGATAAGAAGCCGGTGGTGATTTACTATGCAAGCAAAACGTTATCCGAGGCACAATTGAACTACACCACTACCGAAAAAGAATTACTTACGGTGGTGTATGCCTTGGATAAGTTTTGGTCATACATATGGGGAAGTAAGGTTGTGGTCTATTCGGATCATAGTGCGGTTCGTTACCTCATGGAGAAGAAAGATGCAAAACCCCGGTTGATTCGTTAGGTCTTATTGTTACAAGAATTCGATTTGGAGATCCGAGATAAAAAGGGGTGTGAAAATGTGGTGGCAGACCACTTATCGAGGATTCTTTTGGAAGGTGTTGATGATTCACATGAAGATTTCCGGATGAACAGTTGTTAGCCGTTTCCACTACACCGTGGTATGCTCATTTTGTCAATTATCGGGCCACGGGTGAGATACCGAAACATTGGACCAAGAAAATGAGGCAACAATTGTTATCCTAAGTCAAGCAATATATTTGGGATGAGCCCGATTTGTTCAAAATTGGTGCCGATCAAATCATTAGGCGTTGCATTCCCGTATCGGAAGTTCAAGAGATTTTGGCACATGCTCATTCATCGGCTTGTGATGGTCATTTTAGTGGGCAAAAGACGGGTTACCGAGTTCTTACATGTGGGTTTTATTGGCCCACAATTTTTAAAGATGCAAGTGAATATGCCCGCCATTGTGTTAATTTTCAAAAGATGGGTGGAATTTCAAAACGAGATGAGATGCCTTTGCAACCCATATTGGTGGTTGACATTTTTGATGTATGGGGTATTGACTTTATGGGCGCGTTTCCAAATTCTTGTGGGTACTTATATATTTTGGTGGCTGTGGATTATGTTTCAAAGTGGGTTGAGGCCATAGCAACAAGGACCAATGATCACGCCGTGGTATGTGAGTTTGTTTAATCCAATATTTTTGCAAGATTTAGAATCCCGAGAGTGATTATAAGCGATGGTGGAACGCACTTCAAGAACTTCAATTTTGGAAAATTGTTGAAGCGGTATAATGTGAATCATCAAATTGCTACTCCGTATCACCCGTAAACGAGTGGACAAGTTGAAGTGTCCAACCGACAAATTAAAGAAATATTGATGAAGACGGTGCAGGTTGACAGGAAGGATTGGTAGGTGAAGTTGGATGATGCACTATGGGCTTATCGAACCGCTTACAAAAGCCCAAAGGAACGACTCCTTACCGGTTGGTTTATGGGAAAGGATATCATTTGCCTATGGAGTTGGCTCACCGAGCATTGTGGGCTATAAAGAGTGTAAATATGGATTATAATGAAGCCGGTGAGTTGAGAAAGTTGAAGTTGGCGGAGTTAGAGGAGATAAGGGATGAGACTTATGAATGTGCATTGGCATACAAAGATAAGTTGAAAAAAGTTCATGATGCCAAATTGAGAAATCGGGTTTTTGAAGAAGGGCAAAAAGTTTGGTTATATAATTCATGGCTTAAGTTTTTCTCTAAATGTGTGACAATCGTCAATTTCAGGTTAACTCCGTTAACTCAACTCCGTCAATTCAAACTTAAGATCACTGAATCTATAACGCACACCTCATTACATTTAAACTAGGGTTTAAATGACGCTTAACACTTACTACATGTGTAGTCTTTCGGGAATTGCACCGAAACGCAAACGAGTTGACGCAAATGATTGGTGAACAAACGAAAAACGTCAAAACAGTAATTATGTGATAATTATGTGTTAGACTTATGTGTTGTGTGATAACATCGTTATAAACGTTAACTCAATGTACTAGAACTAGTTAGTTAAGCTTGAAAAGCAACAATTGAAAGTTGAGGGACTTGAGTGTAACATATTATTATTATTAATAATAATAAACCTAAACCCTAACTCATTCTTTCTCTCCTCCCTCTACCCCGATCGGAACCCCTCTCCCTTGGCTCCCTTGGCTGCCGCCATTCACACACACACATACAACCAAGTTTTCAAGCTTTTGATTGAAGATTAAGGTGCTAGGAAGGTATAAACGACTATCCCTTGCATCCCTTATACTTAATTTCGATGTTTAATGGGTTAATTGAAAACCCTAGGGGCCGATTTATGTGTGTAATGTGTTCATATGATTGTTGTTGATTTGATGATGATTTGATAACTAGAATGGATATTGTTACATGTTAATTGCTTGTGTCTTTGATTTGAGTTCAAACAAAAACCATAATCATGTATGTAATGTGTAATTGATGTGCATGGATAGTGATTATGGAGTCTAGAGTGTTATATGAATGAATGATGGTCCATAGATAGTTAATATGTTAAGTTTGGATGCAAACAGTTTCTGGACAGATTGTGTTATTGATGTTTAATTGACTGTAACGGGGTGTAAATATGAAAATTGGTTGAGATTATTGATACTACAGTAAACTAGGTTGAGTCTAGTTTCTAAAGAATATAAATTTTCAATTTTTGGACGTGTAAAAGTTAACTTTTATGATTTTACAAAAAAGTTGTGCAAAGCTGAGTTGTTAGACCTGCTGTTAGGTTGTTTTGTAAATATTACATCTCATGAACTACGAGACCAATTGGGTTGGTTCCACTTCTGGAAGTTGACTTATTGAGTTAGGAACCTAACCCAAGTGGTCTTGCATTTATTGGATTTTTCTTTTAACGAGAATTTCAAATAACATTCTGTTGCGCATGAATTTGACTGTTATGAGTTTGCTGTAATGATTTGATTATTGTGAGAAACCTATGTGGAATAAAAATATAATAAAATATGTTCTGGAAACCTAAGACATATATGCTTTTGTGATGATTTTTGGTAAATTAATTGTGATGCTATGATCGGTGGGATAGACTAGTTTTTCAAGTAGAATTCTGTCGTTAAGAAACTAGTTGCTGAGCTTTGTGAAAGTTGCATGAAACAACGTGATTGCTAATTGATTGTCATGATTTGACCAAATTTCCCTCATGGGGAATAATTGCTAGTTAATTGTTATATGTTGACCAAATTGCCCTTACGGGGAGTAATTGCTAGTGATGTACATTATGAATACATGACACGTAAATAATTGCTTACACATGTAACGTATCACAACTACACTTGTTAAAGTCACACACGATTCACAAACGAAACACGAAACATGTTGTGTGCATAGGTATTATGTGCCGGGTCTAGAGACTCGATAATATTCCGACACTTAGAAAAATCTCTTTGTTGTTTTAGAACGCTAGAGAGAGTTTTTCTGTGACGCGCATCTTGGTGAATTATTTTGGGAATACTTCGCAAATAGTGAGTTTCACTTTCCCCTTTTAAACTTTTTAAACGCTTTTCACTTGGGGGAGATAACAAACTCCGAAAACGCATTTAAGATTTTGTTAATATAGATTATATATCACTTGTAAAGACTAAGTGGCAAACGCAATAACTAAAGTCCTTCATTCACATCGAACCGTTTAATATTGGATAATAGCGAGTCATTGTTGAGTAGTACTACTGGGTTTGACAAACCCCACCCAACGCTAAACTCGACTGGAGGTCGAGTGGGTGTAATCTTGGCTAAACACATACCATGGTCGGGATAGACCTGGTGGCAAGGCAAATGATAAACAGTCAGCTTCGGTGTCGAACACTTAGTGATACTTATTTAATAGGCTAGCTACCTATAGATATATAATTGACATAACACTATCTGGTAACGCAAAACGCTGTAACGCAAAACGCTTAGCGCAAAACGCTGTAACGCAAAAAGCTTAACGCAAAACGCTGAACGCAAACGCTAAACGCTTTATTTTATATAAACTTGTGAACTCACCAACCTTGTGTTAACACTTTTAGTATGTTATTCTCAGGTAGCCGAGGCGGGCGCGCGGTTTAGGATCATGCATTGCTTGAAACACTTTTAATTATGCAAACTTATTTTAAACTGTTATCATTGGGTTTTAAGTCGTCCTGCGTGACGCAACATTGGTTTCTATGGTTTTTTTACGCTTCCGCATTTAATTACTCGTAAACGTTTTCATGGTTTTGAAACTTTGTTTTATGGTTTGATTATAACTAATGAATCCGATCCTGTTAGTTCACACCCTCTGACGGTAAAACTCCGTTAGTGGATCTTGAGGGTGTGACAGATTGGTATCAGAGCCATTGGTTATAGCGAACTAGAAGCTGCATGCATACTAGACTATAACCGCGACGACCCATTAGTTATAATGATACGCACTGCATAGATTTGTGTAGTCTTTGTTATCTTATCTCTTTACCTCTTTCACTCATACGCGCCGCATACACGGCTTACCTGTAGGAATGTCGACGCCGCCATCATCATCCTCATCCGATCCGATGACTCATGCTCACGGGAAGGAACCGAAGTTACCTACCGCATCGCCACCCCATGTAGTCCCGGAACTCCAAGCTCCAGCACCGAAGAGGTACCGCTTATCCGGAGGCATGTACGAAAACGAAGTTAGCTAGGATTGGTACCCTAATATGATCAGACGTATGGTCTATCGCGAACAAGTTCCCCCGTTACCTCACCCGAACCACCCTGCTTATCCCAACACCCTACCACCCATAACCGAACCTGTAGAGCGAGTTCTTGCAGCTGTTGTTTCATGCTTGGAGTGTGTCGTGGGTTACATGCGCTATACGAGAGCTAACGTTTCCGGACTGTTAAAAGACGGAACCGAGACTAAGGAGGAAATTGCCCGCATGGCAGCGGCAATGAAGGAAATGCAAGAGGCTAGTGATCAACAGATGAAGATTATGAGAAAGATGCATGCCGAGATGATAGACTTGCAAGAGCAACTCCAAGTAGCAAGAACCCGAACCGAGATAGCTTTAGAGCGTTGCGATGTCTTACAAATGCAAATTGCTCAGAACGCAGCCGAACCTGAGGCAGAGCCTGAGGCCGAGCCTGAGGCAGATCCCGAAGAAGAGCCTGAGGAGGACCCCGAGGAAGATCCCGAGGAGGAACCTGAAGAAGAACCGGAGGAAGAACCGACTGAGGGAGCTATAGGCTTCCTGCGTTGGGCTGAGAAGGCTGAATCAGCGTTTGAGATGTGTAATTGTCCCCCTGCCAGTAGGGTCAAATTCGCTGCTGGAACACTTGAGGATTCTGCCCTCACTTGGTGGAATTCAAACGTGCAGATCCTTGGATTGGAACTGGCTAACACGATGAACTGGGAGGAGTTCAAAAACATGATGCGAGAAGAGTACTGTCCGAGAGAGGAGATTGCAAAGTTGGAATATGAGTTTTGGTTATTGAAGATGGTGGGCTCAGAAATCGAAGCCTACACTACCCGTTCTCATGAGTTAGCGGTGATGTGTCCGCGGATGGTAGATCCGCCGAGTAAGAGGATTGAAATGTATATTGATGGGTTAGCACCGCAAAAATTCAGGGCATGGTGACGTCTTCCAGACCAGCCACGATTCAACAAGCGATCCGTTTAGCTCACAAACTGACGGATAAAGTTGTTACCCAAGGTGCGTTACCACCTAGGGGTTCAACCGCTAAAGCCTGTGACAACCCGAGTAATGACAACAACAGCAACAACAACCCGAGCAGCGGAAAGAGAAAATTTGACAACACCAGATCCTCATCCTCGAACCTCCCACAGCAACAACACTACCGTAAGCCCGAATTCACTAGGAGCTTCAACAATCAGAGTCACAACAACAAAAACAACGGTAGCGGGCACGGTTCGAGCGGATATGCTGGGAAATATCCTAAGTGCAATAGGTGCAACTACCATCATGCTGGCCCGTGTGACCGTGTCAAGTGTCAGAGATGCGGAAAGATGGGTCACCAGGCAAAGGAATGTAGAGGAGACCTTGAGGCAAAGGGTGCTCCTAAACCACCTATGACGACGAAGGGATGTTTCGAATGTGGGCAGGAATGTCATTTCAGGAAAGATTGTCCCAAGCTGAAACAGAACGACAACAATGGAGGTAATGGAAGTGGCAGTAGTGGTGGAAACAATGGTAAAGGAAGAGCTTTTGTTATTGGGTCGGGTCAAGCCCGCAATGATCCGTACGTGGTGACTGGTAAGTTCCCTGTGAACGATTGTTTTGCTTATGTATTGTTTAACACTGGAGCGGATAAGAGTTTTGTGTCGAAAGCCTTTAGTCAACTCTTAGACTTAACTCCAACTCCGTTAGATGCTAAGTTTCCTGTTGAATTAGCTGACGGTAAGACTATAGTAACGACTCATGTACTTGCGGGATGTAAGTTAAACTGTCAGGTCATGTTTTCGATATTGACCTTATTCCTTTTTCGCTTAGTAGTTTCGATGTCGTGGTCGGCATGGACTGGTTATCCGAGAACCGAGCGGAGATTATATGTCACGACAAGATAGTCCACATTACTACCCCTTCCAGCGAGATCATTTCGATCCGAGGTGAGAGAAGCGGCATGACCACCAGCGTCATTACCCTCATGAAGGCGCAGAAGTACCTACGAAAGGGTCATCCGGCAATTTTGGCGCAGATTGTTGAGAAACCCGCGGAGGAGAAGCGAATTGAAGATATACCGATTGTGCGAGATTTTCCGGAAGTTTTCCCGGAGGATTTGCCTGGACTCTCTCCTATACGACGAGTCGAATTCCAAATCGAGTTGACACCCGGTGCATCACCCATAGCACGAGCCCCGTATCGGCTCGCACCGGCGGAGATTCAGGAGTTGTCCACTCAGTTGCAGGATTTATTGGATAAAGGTTTTATCCGACCTAGCTCATCACCATGGGGAGCCCCTGTCTTATTTGTCCGAAAGAAAGACGGGACTTTCCGCACGTGCATCGACTACCGGGAGTTGAACAAGGTGACGGTCAAGAACCGTTATCCTTTACCCCGAATTGATGATTTGTTTGACCAGCTTCAAGGATCGAGTTATTACTCGAAGATCGATCTGCGATCTGGTTACCACCAACTAAGAGTGCGCGAAGAAGATATCTCAATGACGGCTTTCAGGACACGGTATGGTCACTACGAGTTTTCGGTTATGCCTTTTGGCCTAACCAACGCACCAGCCGTATTTATGGATCTCATGAATCGAGTATGCAAGGCGTACCTCGACAAGTTTGTGATTGTTTTCATTGATGATATTCTCGTCTACTCCAAGGACGAAGCTGACCATGAAGAACACTTAAGGGTAATTCTGGAATTATTGAAGAAGGAACAACTGTATGCTAAACTCTCGAAATGTGAGTTTTGGCTTCGCGAGGTTCACTTTTTAGGACATGTGATCAACGAGAATGGTATCCATGTCGATCCCGGTAAGGTAGAGGCCATCAAAAACTGGGAAGCACCTAAGACTCCGACTGAGGTGCGGCAATTCCTAGGACTGGCCGGCTACTACCGACGTTTCATCGAGGGATTTTCAAAGATTGCTCAACCCCTCACCGCTTTGACTCACAAAGGCACTAAGTACAATTGGGGTGACGTGCAAGAATCCGCTTTTCAACTGTTGAAAACCAAACTCTGTAGCGCCCCTATTCTAGCCCTCCCCGAGGGAACGGAAAATTTCGAGGTACACTGTGACGCATCAATACAAGGTCTCGGTTGTGTGCTGATGCAACTCGAGAAGGTTATAGCTTATGCCTCTCGACAACTACGGGTTCACGAGAAGAACTACACGACCCATGATTTGGAACTCGAAGCTGTGGTGTTTGCCCTTAAGATATGGAGGCATTACTTGTACGGTACCAAGTTTACCATTTACATCGACCACAAGAGTCTCCAGCATATCTACGATCAGAAGGAGCTGAACATGCGACAACGTCGTTGGGTCGAGCTGCTTAAGGATTATGATTGTGCCATCAAGTACCACCCTGGCAAGGCCAATGTAGTGGCCGACGCCCTCAGTAGAAAAGAAACAGATAAACCCAGACGAGTGCGAGCATTGCAACTCACGATTCATGCAAACTTACCTGACTAGATTCGCGAGGCGCAACTCGAAGCTTTGAAAAATGATAATCTTCCATCGGAACTCATGCGGGGCATGAACAAGCAACTTGAAACCAGATCGGACGGGGTCCGATATTTTGAGAACCGGATTTGGGTTCCACGGTTCGGAGAGTTGAGAACTCTGGTGATGGACGAAGCACACAAGTCCAGATATTCTATCCACCCTAGCTCAGATAAAATGTATCATGATTTAAAGGCACTTTACTGGTGGCCGAACATGAAAGCCGACATTGCCACCTACGTGAGCAAATGCTTGACTTGTGCCAGAGTCAAAATAGAATACCAGAAACCATCTGGTCTACTGCAACAATCGGAACTCCCAATGTGGAAATGGGAACACATCTCAATGGATTTTATCACGGGTTTACCTAAGACACCGACGGGATGCGATACCATCTGGGTGATCGTTGACCGGTTGACTAAGTCTGCACACTTCTTAGCGATTAAGGAATCGGACAAAATGGAAAGATTGACTCGCGTTTACATGAAAGAAGTGGTGTCTAGGCACAGAGTGCCTGTCTCAATCATTTCCGATCGAGATTCCCGTTTCACTTCGCACTTTTGGAAGTCACTACAAAGCGCACTAGGCACCCGTCTTGATGTGAGCACAGCATACCATCCTCAGACGGAGGGGCAAAGTGAACGAACTATTCAGACCCTGGAGGATATGTTGCGTGCATGCGTATTGGATTTCGGAAAAAGTTGGGAACCTCACTTACCTTTGGTAGAGTTTTCGTATAATAACAGCTACCACGCAAGTATTAAAGCAGCGCCGTTTGAAACGCTGTACGGACGGAAGTGTCGATCACCAATCTGCTGGGCAGAGGTGGGTGACAGCCAAATCACTGGTCCAGAACTGGTACTCGAAACTTCGGAAAAGATTGTTCAAATCCGAAATCCCATGGCAGCAGCACGAGATCGCCAAAAGAGTTACGCCGACAAGCGCCGATAACCTCTCGAATTTCAAGTGAACGATCGAGTGTTACTCAAAGTCTCACCTTGGAAAGGTGTGGTTCGCTTTGGAAAGCGAAACAAACTCAACCCACGATACGTTGGCCCTTATCGAATAACTGAGCGCATTGGTCCGGTGGCGTACCGACTGGACCTACCAACGGAACTCAGTGGCGTACACAATGTATTCAACGTATCCAATTTGAAGAAATGCCTAACCGATGAGACTCAAGTAGTCCCTTTGGATGAACTGCAAGTTGATGAACAGTTACGTTTCATTGAGGAACCAGTCGAGGTTTTGGATTGGGAAACCAAAACGCTCAAGCACAGCAAAATTCCAATCGTTAAGGTTCGTTGGAACTCGAGACGTGGACCGGAGTTCACGTGGGAACGCGAGGATCAAATGATGAAAAAGTATCCTCACCTTTTTGAAGGGCTGACCAAACACAGAAAACCGCGAAACCCGACAAACCGTCAGAAATCACCGGAGGTATGAATTAAATTTCGGGACGAAATTTCTTTCTACTAGGGGATGATATGACAAACTGAAAATTTTTCTTACTTTTTTAGACACTCATCACGACTTGACTCAAATTTTCGGGACGAAAATTCTTTAACATGGGAATGATGTGACAATCGTCAATTTCAGGTTAACTCCGTTAACTCAACTCCGTCAATTCAAACTTAAGATCACTGAATCTATAACGCACACCTCATTACATTTAAACTAGGGTTTAAATGACGCTTAACACTTACTACATGTGTAGTCTTTCGGGAATTGCACCGAAACGCAAACGAGTTGACGCAAATGATTGGTGAATAAACGAAAAACGTCAAAACAGTAATTATGTGATAATTATGTGTTAGACTTATGTGTTGTGTGATAACATCGTTATAAACGTTAATTCAATGTACTAGAACTAGTTAGTTAAGCTAGAAAAGCAACAATTGAAAGTTGAGGGACTTGAGTGTAACATATTATTATTATTAATAATAATAAACCTAAACCCTAACTCATTCTTTCTCTCCTCCCTCTACCCCGATCGGAACCCCTCTCCCTTGGCTCCCTTGGCTGCCGCCATTCACACACACACATACAACCAAGTTTTCAAGCTTTTGATTGAAGATTAAGGTGCTAGGAAGGTATAAACGACTATCCCTTGCATCCCTTATACTTAATTTCGATGTTTAATGGGTTAATTGAAAACCCTAGGGGCCGATTTATGTGTGTAATGTGTTCATATGATTGTTGTTGATTTGATGATGATTTGATAACTAGAATGGATATTGTTACATGTTAATTGCTTGTGTCTTTGATTTGAGTTCAAACAAAAACCCTAATCATGTATGTAATGTGTAATTGATATGCATGGATAGTGATTATGGAGTCTAGAGTGTTATATGAATGAATGATGGTCCATAGATAGTTAATATGTTAAGTTTGGATGCAAACAGTTTCTGGACAGATTGTGTTATTGATGTTTAATTGACTGTAACGGGTGTAAATGTGAAAATTGGTTGAGATTATTGATACTACAGTAAACTAGGTTGAGTCTAGTTTCTAAAGAATATAAATTTACAATTTTTGGACGTGTAAAAGTTAACTTTTATGATTTTACAAAAACGTTGTGCAAAGCTGAGTTGTTAGACCTGCTGTTAGGTTGTTTTGTAAATATTACATCTCATGAACTACGAGACCAATTTGGTTGGTTCCACTTCTGGAAGTTGACTTATTGAGTTAGGAACCTAACCCAAGTGGTCTTGCATTTATTGGATTTTTCGTTTAACAGGAATTTCAAATAACATTCTGTTGCGCATGAATTTGACTGTTATGAGTTTGCTGTAATGATTTGATTATTGTGAGAAACCTATGTGGAATAAAAATATAATAAAATATGTTCTGGAAACCTAAGACATATATGCTTTTGTGATGAATTTTGGTAAATTAATTGTGATGCTATGATCGGTGGGATAGACTAGTTTTTCAAGTAGAATTCTGTCGTTAAGAAACTAGTTTCTGAGCTTTGTGAAAGTTGCATGAAACAACGTGATTGCTAATTGATTGTCATGATTTGACCAAATTTCCCTCATGGGGAATAATTGCTAGTTAATTGTTATGTGTTGACCAAATTGCCCTTACGGGGAGTAATTGCTAGTGATGTACATTATGAATACATGACACGTAAATAATTGCTTACACATGTAACGTATCACAACTACACTTGTTAAAGTCACACACGATTCACAAACGAAACACGAAACATGTTGTGTGCATAGGTATTATGTGCCGGGTCTAGAGACTCGATAATATTCCGACACTTAGAAAAATCTCTTTGTTGTTTTAGAACGCTAGAGAGAGTTTTTCTGTGACGCGCATCTTGGTGAATTATTTTGGGAATACTTCGCAAACAGTGAGTTTCACTTTCCCCTTTTAAACTTTTTAAACGCTTTTCACTTGGGGGAGATAACATACTCCGAAAACGCATTTAAGATTTTGTTAATATAGATTATATATCACTTGTAAAGACTAAGTGGCAAACGCAATAACTAAAGTCCTTCATTCACATCGAACCGTTTAATATTGGATAATAGCGAGTCATTGTTGAGTAGTACTACTGGGTTTGACAAACCCCACCCAACGCTAAACTCGACTGGAGGTCGAGTGGGTGTAATCTTGGCTAAACACATACCATGGTCGGGATAGACCTGGTGGCAAGGCAAATGATAAACAGTCAGCTTCGGTGTCGAACACTTAGTGATACTTGTTTTATAGGCTAGCTACCAATAGATATATAATTGACATAACACTATCTGGTAACGCAAAACGCTTAATGCAAAACGCTGTAACGCAAAAAGCTTAACGCAAAACGCTGAACGCAAACGCTAAACGCTTTATTTTATATAAACTTGTGAACTCACCAACCTTGTGTTGACACTTTTAGTATGTTATTCTCAGGTAGCCGAGGCGGGCGCGCGGTTTAGGATCATGCATTGCTTGAAACACTTTTAATTATGCAAACTTATTTTAAACTGTTATCATTGGGTTTTAAGTCGTCCTGCGTGACGCAACATTGGTTTCTATGGTTTTTTTACGCTTCCGCATTTAATTACTCGTAAACGTTTTCATGGTTTTGAAACTTTGTTTTATGGTTTGATTATAACTAATGAATCCGATCCTGTTAGTTCACACTCTCTGACGGTAAAACTCCGTTAGTGGATCTTGAGGGTGTGACAAAATGTTGAAAAGCAAGTGGATGGGCCCGTATGTTATAACAAGAGTGGGTAAGTTTGGTGAAGTAGAAATTAGACTTGCACAATCGAACAAGACAAACTGTGAACGAACACCGACTTAAACCATACTTGGAGGGTAAGGATATTAACATGTGTGAAGTAGACAAGGTGGGCTACCTGTTGCGGTTGCCTGAGGAAACAACCAATTAAACAGTCCAGGTTTGTTGTATAGTGTAGTTTAGTTTTTGTTAAAATTTGGTTTTAAAAATTACCTTGCTCGTTTAGGCGTGCTTCCAATTCAAGTGTGGGAAATTCTTAGGAATTTCTTTACCGTGTTGAGGACAACTCGGGTTTTTCATGGGGGTTAGGGTAATTTTTAGCTTTTGTTTTGTAAAAAATAATATTTGGTTTATATATATATATATATATATATATATATATATATATAATAAAAAAACAAAAAAAAACAATTACTCATCAGGTAAACACCATAGTTTACGGTGCCCACCGTAGGCTACGGTGGGATTTAAAGTTTTACGCTAGAAATCCCCTGTTTACGGTGGAGGTTTACGCTAGAGAGGTAGCCACCATAGCTTACGGTGGCCTCTGATTGGTCGGCGTGCAACAGCAGCTTATAAAAAAAATTAAAATAATAATAATAAAATCCGAAAATCATAAAAATCTCATCCATATAACTCTTATCTTATTTCTTCCTACACTCATACCATCATCTTCATTCTTCCTTTCTATCAAACCTTAACCCCCAAACTCATAACTCCTTCAATTTTTAACCAAAATCAAAGTTTTTCGATTCTAACTTGACTAGATTTTCGCAAGGAATCACATTCTTTGCTCGGTTTTCATTAATCTTAACGTTTTGGAGTTCGATTTTGGACGTTTTTGGTCCGAAAATGTTGAACAAGAAGTGGGTTTTGCAAGTGATTAGTGAATAGTGTGATTAGAGAGTTTAATTCGACGTAAAGGGATGTTTTTCTTCACTCATTTGCTACAAATTTCACAGGTTAAGATTTCATGATTGAACATTGCTTACACTTGCTTGTTGAATGTGAGAAAGTTTGATGTTAGTTTGAAATTGTGTTATGGTTGTGGATATGGTATGGAAAAATAAAGTTTGACAAAAGTTTGAAAGTGGGATATGCTATAAGTTTAAACAAAATACTGTCAAAATTTTGTGAAAAATTAATTGTTTATGATTTTTCTATATATTCATAACCATAGAAACAAGCAAGTGTGGGAATGTATAAGGAGATGAATGCTAACTTGGTTAATGTTTGTCATTGTGTTTAGATGGGACGTTCTGGTAAGGATAAAGGAAAGGGGATTGCGGGCTCATCTAGCAACACCGCTGCCGAACAAGCAAAAAGGTGGAGGTTAGAAGAACAAGAAGAGCAGGTTCATTATGTTAAACCTGATTGGCATCATGGGCCATTAACAGATCATGATATGAGATAGCAACCAGAGTTATTTCACGAGAAGATGAATACATTGAAAAAGAAGTCTGATGCATTTATTTGTGAGAAAGTGGTCCTGGAACGGGAGTTTGGCCCGTTTGATGTATTTGATCGATTCAAGGTATTGGGTTGGGAAGCAGCCCTTAAGTGTTATGATCATAATGAAAAGTATGTTTTCATTGATGAAATTGAAGAGTGGGTATCAACTTTGAGGTGTCCTTCATTTAATAAACCCTCAGCAATGAAGCTCATAGGAATGGTCAACAACATTGATGTAACTACGTCTTTTGATACATTGAGGCAAATTGCAAGATTTGATAGTAAGCCTCAAAGTAATTATGTGTATCCAGATTTGAATGACTTGTATTTCCAACCAGACAAACATCCAACTTTGGACACCAGTTGGAAGCATTGTTTTTCCTGGTAAGTAAAGTGGGAAGTTGTAAAAGGAAGAGTTTGAAGATTGAGCCAAAGATGTTGCTCATTGTTTTTCTACACAACATGCCGAGAAGAGGGGATATGCAGGAAGTTCGATACCCCGATGGTACCAATCTTATACGCTTTGATGCATGGAGGACCTCTTGTGTCATTCCGTTATTTAGTACTTAACAATTTTTGGTTATGCCGGAATAATGTGAGTCGAAAGATTATCCTGCATTGTCGGTTGATTACCGCGTTGTTGATGCGGTTTGGTGTTATTGGGGATAATGATGTGGGGTTTGGAAGGAAACACAAGCCATTCAATGTGACAAAGCTAGGGGTCGGTTGGGAATATCGAGCAAGTGACGGGTACCATATGTTAAAAAGCGGGGGTCAGAGGTGGAGAGCTTTGAAAGTTGATGCCAGACCTTTGGAACCGGGGGAAGAGGATGAAGTAGAAAGTGAAGATGAAGAGAATGAAAGTGGGGAAGATGATTATGCGGATTGTCACACCCCAACCTAAGGCGGAAATGTCGGGGCGTGATCCGATTGCTCACAGCTTGAAGATACTATTATAATATAAATGTGACAATATCTATTTAATTATTTTATTTCAAATGTGCACACAATATTCAAATACAACAAAACAATTCAAATAAACATATACTACAATTTAAATTCATGTTTCTCTTCAATAAAACCCTAAGGTCTTTCTAAGTGTCCAAACTTTAACTCAAGCAACCTGCATATGCATAGAAAATAGAGTTTGTCAACAGCACATGTTAAGTGAGTTTACCACAAGTTTTGCAATAAAATAATGTTAATATAATAAATATGAGAAATAAGCAAAACACAATAAATGCGGTAATGAAATCAAACCATGAGCAAATAAGTTGTCGATTAAACCATTGCCAAGCGAATCGGGCGTCGGTATATCAACCATGAGCAAAGAATAATAAGACCGTTGCCAAGAGAATCGGGTTTTGGTCAATGAGAATCCTCCACAAGGGGATATGCCAAAAGAATGCACACATAAACAAGTAAGCACATAACAAGTATATTTGATTAATCACACACAATTACACGTTTGCTGTTTTTATTATATATATATACACACACACACACACACACACACACATATGTCCACAAAACGTTGTGAAAATTGAGTATAATAGGGGAATGATAAAACTCACCTTAGATTAAAGGCAAGCGATTAATAATTAAGATAAACGAACTAAAGATTAAGCGAGTCGTCCACTACGTGTCGGACGAGATTAATGATCAGAACCTGAAACTTTGAGATATGATTATATAAGTAAAAAAACCCGTGGCCGCTGGAATCATTCCAAACGGACGTTTTGAACTCAAGTTATGTTATATTTAAGATTTAAGCAAGCTGGTACTGACCAGAATCTGAACAGCGAGTCGGAAGTCGGGTTTTGGTCAGTAGCCTTAAAATTTCGTTATGAGAATAAAAGTCTTCTGGACCAAACGTTGAATCCGACCAGAAGTATAAGAAAACGTAAATTCAAACTTGTTGATTGTTTTGCCTTTAACAGGTTTTAAGAGACTTGACCAGTCAACACCCTTCTGTGACAATCGTCAATTTCAGGTTAACTCCGTTAACGCAACTCCGTCAATTCAAACTTTAGATTTATTGAATCTAAACGCAAACCTCATTACATTTAAACTAGGGTTTAAATGACGCTTAACACTTACTACATGTGTAGTAGTCTTTCGGGATTTGCACCGAAACGCAAACGATTGATGAATAAACGAAAAACACT